>NC_053158.1:50410301-50710301 GCF_016835505.1 Polypterus senegalus
GAAAAATATTAGGTTAACGCAGAATCATGTTACGTTATTTTTAAAATTTTCCCTTTCTTAGCACAAGCACAGTTGAGAAGCTTCGATGCATGTACTCCATAACGCGTTAAAAAATAACGCATTTAATCACACTTTCAATTCCAAGCAAACGGGAACTTTTGTCAATGCATGATTTCCTGGTACATCCATTACACTGATGCACACATCACAGCTACAAAAATGTTAGAGTCGGAATAAAGCGCGTTCCTACGACTGATCATTTCGACTACCCGAGAAGCCTTGATAAAAGCATGGTTTTGTGCACACTGAAAAGCAAGCAAAATTAGATGCATTACAGAAAGCGGACTTTGTGGCTCTTACTGGGGATCATTGGACTTCCGTGACCGTTAGTAATTCTAAATACATCTAATTACAAAATGTTCAATGATCACACTGTTTTAGCCTAATGTACAAAATAATTTTGGCTAATGTTACTCAGAGTTTAAAGAGTAAGCTGGTCAAATTACCTTTTATGTTTCTGACTTATTTTTTAAGAAGAAAAACTGCACTTTATGGTGAAATTTTGGTTATTATTATTTAAAGACAATACTATTCTGAAAATGTACTTAAAGTACTTAAACTACCACTTTATTTTTAAGTCTGCCCAATTTTAACCAGGGATGATATTTTTGTTTCTGTTTTGAATTCAAATGCAGTTTAAAAGCTTTTTTTCAGAAATTAAAACAGCTTCAGTTTACAATATTCATGTCCATGTCTATTATTTGATTCTGTAAGCCCACTAAAACCGTTTTAAATAAAAAAAAACATTTGCGATTTGGGGCAAATTTACGTGTCGATTACATACGATTAATCAAGATTAATTCTTACACAGCCTCTAATTAATTGGATTAATTTTTTTAATCGAGTCCCACCCCTAATATATATATGTAGATATATATATGTAGATTTGTATATATATGTGTATATACAGTATATATGTAGATATGTATATGTTGTATATACAGTATGTATATATGTGTGTGTGTATATATACAGTATATATATATATATTTATATGTATATATATGTTTATATATGTGTCTGTGTGTGTGTGTGTGTATATATATATATATATATATATATATATATATATATATATATATACCAGCAACACTCATGACAATTACAAAACAATTACATTGTCAATCATGTTACGTTATTATTAAAATGTTTCCTTTTCTTTTTACTTCTCCGCTGCCAATGCAGCTATTTTGCTATATATATATATATATATATATATATATATATATATATATAAATATATATAAATAGATAGATATGACAACAACACTCATATCAATGACAAAACAATTACATTAACAATCATTTTTCTTTTAAATATCAGCACTGAAGTGCTTATTTTTAAAATGTTTGCTTTTCTTTTCAGTCATAACTTCTGTCTCCATTGGCTCGGTCCCAGAAGTGACACAGAGAGACAGGTGGAACCTCCCGGGTCTACAGGGAAGTGAGAAGAGAGTTAGTGCGCTCTGCCACATCCCGGCATGGCTCAGTATTCTGCTAGTGTATATATATATATATATATATATATATATATATATATATATATATATATATATATATATATATATAAAAAAAAATATATATATATATAATATATTGTCAGGGATGCCAGGGGCCATGACCAGGCGGGGCGCTGTGAGGGACGGATGTGGGTCTCGCCCACCCTGGATCACGTGGGGCCGCTTTCCTGGTTGCTTTGGGGCCACGGGTTAAGGGCATGGAAGCCCCACCCTGCAGGAGCCCGTGGTCACCGCCAGGAGGCGCCCAATGCCTTGGGGACCTGTTCCCTTGGCACTTCCGCCACACCAGGAAGTGCTGGGGGGAAGATTTAGAAGGGCACCCGGAGAGCTGCCGGGAAAACAGCCGGCACTTCCGCCACGCTGGGGCGTGGCCAACGAGGGAATGTCGGGAGCCACTTGGAGCTCGTCTGGGAGAGGACAAAAGAGGCCGTCTCCCTTCATTCAGGGCTAGAGTCGGGTGGAAGAAGGACAAGGCAAGAAAGGAGAGGGAAGGCGGCCCGAGAAGAAGGCATTTGTGGCCAGGACAGGTGTTTGTGGTTTGTGCACTGATTTTGGACTAGGTCTGAGTGACCATTATTGTAAATATTGTTTATAATAAATACGTGTGGTGGTGAAAAACAACATGTCCGCCTGTCTGTGTCCCGGTCGGCTCCACTATATATATATATATATATATATATATATATATATATATATATATATATATATATAAATAAATAAAATGACAAATGTAACATATGCAAATGCTTTTGTTCTGTGTTGTGTATGAGAAAGTGTTCATCAAACACATTCACTGTAAAAAAATGCTGTGCAAAATACCAAAGATAGAGAAGGATGTATGTCATCTTCTAAATTCTGTATTCTTCTGTGTATAAAGTGTGCATAACTGCTAAATGATATAGAAGGTTACAAAAGTAAAAAAAAAATACACACTTTGTGAAAGCAAATGCTAGAAATCCTTTAAAGAGGTCAATGGCAGTCTAGAGAGGTTTTCTCCAATATTGCAAATTTTGTTGTTTTTATTGGTTTTACTAAGGCTTAAAGATGAATATTGGGAAAATGTTCTTTTTACTGATGTTCATTGATGGTGCATTATTAAGATTTAAGATAGATTACACAGTTCTGTTTTATATTAGTGGTGTGTCTGAATGTACTTTGATGATTTGGTCGTTATTAGGGTTCAAGATGGAGAGTGAGGTGATGAAATGTGTGAACAAATGAATGCAACTATCTATATTTTGTCACATATGCAGTACATTTGAGCTATTTGGCTCTCTTTTGGGTTGGTGCAATCTATTACAATGGCATTTTACAAGTAGGGTTTCATTATACAGACTAAAGCTATTCTTTGCATTTACTAAAAGCACTTAAAAACATATAGTGTGCCAAGCTGGAATTAGAATTGCCTTGTGTTGATGAGTTATGCTGTGTTTTTTCTTTTTTGATCTTTATGATCCTTGCACATGCAGTGAGAATGCCAGATTCATTTGATGAGACTAATAAGTAAAGCAATTCTTTTGCATAAGAACTTGGTGTAAAACAAAAGTGAATATAGAGATATAATGGGGAGTCTTCATTTTTGAAGCTATTATTCTTCACCAGTTATTTTTATTAGCTGTCACTGAGCATCACTTGAAGTTAGAATAGGATTTCTGTCCAACATTTCCGTATTTCATTCTGTATTACCCCTTTACATCCTGAAAAAAATGTGAAACATTTACACCATATTTAGTGTACATTGATCGAGGTTAGTTCACTTCATTGTTTCAGCTACAGAATCATTAGTGATTGTATTTCAGAGATTCTAAATCCATGTCCAAGAAAAAAATTGACAAGGGAACAGGGTTTCCCTGTTGATAAGGATGTGTAAGGTGATTGGAAGAGGAAATGACGCACATTCCGGCAATTTTGGTGTCTATTTATGTAAACTGTATTTCCTGACAAAGGAATTCCTGGTAGAGGCAGGAGGTGGGAAAAGAAACAGACAATGGCTAGTTATGGATTAACTTGTATTGGCACAGCACTTTGTAGTGCTCTTCTGCAATAAAGATATACAGTATGGAGAAGAAAATTGTGTTTATGACATTCACTTGTGCATGGAAGGAATAAATTAAACAGTAGTTTTAAGGAGTATATTAACTGAGATACTGTCACCAAGCACTTAAAGGATAAAATAACTTTTAGTTTGTTCCCCAGAATTTATATGTTTGCTTGAGGAGTTAGCTGGGGCCACCCTTCAACATTTTCTGATAAAGTGAGGTGGGCCAGCGAGCATTTAGTCAGCATGTTTCATTTGTTTATTTGTGTACCGTTTAAGTGTTACACGATGAGGATGTCATCAGCCTTGTCATTTTCAGTTTTGTTTGTCATATGTTGCTCTGTCACACCTGAACACTTACAGGTAAGTGACGTCATGACGACCATCTTATTTAAGAGAATACTGTATGCTTAGTCATTGTCTGAAATTGGATTCAGTAAAGGAAAAAGCTTTTTTGTTTAGGAGAGAAAACTATTTTCTCCAGCAGTTTCATTTCAAAGCAGTGTTAGACTGTAATGATTTGTATTCATCTTCAAGTCCATTTGTTTGCTAGATGAATTACTGTATAACCTTTTCAGTGCGTTGTCTCCTGCTCAATTCCAAAGAGTTCATTTTGCTTCATCCATTATTTTGCCACCTCAATCTCATTATAAAGTTAATCTTTCAGATCTGTCATTTTTTGGGATGATTTAAATGCTTATGACACAGCATTACCAAAAAGTGGTAAATTTAGAGGACACAGTGTGAAGGTTTTATGTGATTTAACAAAGCAGTATGGGTTACCGTTTAACATTCTGAGTAAGGAAGAGGACTAGCAGTTGGTACACACATAGCAAGTAGCTTTCAAAAAGACACCAACTGCCTGGCAGTTATTTTGCCTCTTAATGTAAAAGGCACAGTTTTTTTTTTTTTTGAATGGAAGTGACTAGGACAAAAAACCTCATGTAACTTATGAAGATTTGTTAACCAAATGTCTTTCATTGAAGCTAAATAATAATCCTAAATCATAATCAAGAAAGAGCAGCGCTATGGTTCGAAACTGTAAACACACTCACACATAAAAATAATATATTTTGCTTTTATTCTGAAACTCTGATAAAGACAGATTTGAAGCCTCAGCTTTTAAGGTCCCACACTTGTGACATCAATTGCACGACTTTCAGAACTGCACTCCACAGCAACTGTACTAACATGGCTGTGCCCAGGGAAATACAAAGTGGCTCTGTAGGGAAGAGGGGTGTCAGCATGCGCTGATAGCACGTTGCTGCACCCGCCACACGATGAACCAGCTGCTGAGGTTTTTTTTTATGGTGGCTGGAATGCCAATCCTGCCACAAACCTCCAAGTTTTCGTTATAAGTTGGAGAACCTACTTGCAGGGCTGGATACAGATTAACATCTTACTGTACCCAACACAAGCAACTGTAGGTTAAGGACCTTGCTCAAGGGCCCAACGTAGCATTCACTTCTGGTGTTTATGGGATTCAAACTGGCAGCCTTCCGATTGCTGGTGCAGATGCCTAGCCTAAGAGGCACCACTCCATCCGCACTGTAGAAGACATGAATTAATTTCATAATGAGGAAAACACGGTTAAATGAAAGAATACATATCATTGCTGAATTCCTTGGTCTGAAAAAAACCAAAACAGACGTAAACCTTGTTGCAAAACATCAGAAATTCTTGGATAAAACAAAACAAAATGATTTCCTTACAGCTGTGAGCACAAATGCAATATGTTTCAAAATATGCAACCAATTGTTTGATTTGAAACAGATGGCTTTGAATGGCTTGTCAGAAACCTAAAATAATTTCAAGTAAATTTTACTTATGTCTTGCTATGCATTGCCACATTCAAGATATTTTTCCTTGTATCTGCTTAAACATGGTGCATACATCTTTAGTGTAAGTGTCACCGCTGATTCAAACTATATATAGTTGTATAGTTGTAACTTGACATTCATTTAAGTGATAGATTTACATTTACTTACTTGGATGACACCTTGATATTTGAGATACATTTAGTTGCATTTCTTTTGAGTTTTCAATTGGAGCACAGCCAGGAGAAGTAACTTGCTCATGGTCACACAGGGTAAGTACCAGGATTTGTACCCTCACCCTCAGAATCTGAAGTCCAAAGCCTTAACCACTATGCCACACTGCCTACCAAAAGATAGATAGATTGACCATATGCATGGAGTTGGGAGGATGATGCATAAAAAGCATCCACTAATGTTATTAACAGCAAATATCATGAAACGTGTGTATACTTTTGACAGTTTAATATTGAGAAAAATAGCAGTATGTGACATTCATAGCTGGATGCTAGTAATGTGCAGTGGTTACATAGTGGTTTTTCATTCATCTCTTCTGGCTGCTAAAATCACTGATACACATAGCAGGGAAAACAATTGGCAGAAAAGGTGCTGGAATGGTAGTTCAGTTTGCATTTTATTGTAATTCATCCTCATATTTCACAACTTCACTCAATGACATTATTGGGCTTCATGTGAAGTTCTACAAGCCAAGGCTAAAATGTTGTTGTAAAATGACCTTGGTAAATAATCCTGCCTTTAAAAGCCCACATTTTGCAAAAAATCATATATTTTGTTTTTGCTTGATATATTTTTATCAAATACAATAAAACAAGTAATTTTGTGGTTTGATGTTGTTGGGTGGTTTTCAAGATTCTGGCTAAAATGGTTAAAGGAATGTTTTGTCAGTTGCTGTTAACAGCAATTAGAGTTCCTTAACAAGAGTAAATGAACTATAGGTGTGCTAATAGATATTTTTGTTAAGTTTATTTTTTGTGGTCAAAGATATTCTAAATCATTAATAAATCTTTTCATGACCTAAGTGAAAAGGAGCAAAACAAAAATGTAGGCTAATGTTTTCACTTACTAGAATGTTGGTAATCTTGGGTTTTCCAAATAGTGTCACTAGTAGAATGGCAGTGTTTAAGCACATTTGTTTGGAAACACTGACCCATTTACGTGGGGTACCCCCGATAGATACATTAATATCACATTTCTAGATCCTGTACCAGCAAGACCAAAGATACTGTAACATCTGGAGAACAATATTTAAAATAAAAAAATAGTTATGAAATTACTGATTAAAGTAATCATATTGCAATTTTATATGTGCCACTCACTGCACCATCAGTTCCGGACAAGCCCATCAAGTATTAGTATAAGTATTTCTCTAAACATTTGACATGGAGAGGTGCTTATGATGTGATAAAAATATTTAATATTCTCTGTAATTGCTTTAAGTAATAGCATATTTCATTACCCCTTGCATGTAGCAACCTTTTACAGAAGCACTCTCTCCTTTCTTTCTGTTTTTTTTATACAATTATCAATGTTATTAATTATTAATGTTAAGATTTGGACTCTGACCTATTACTATAAATCTTAAAATATTTTTTAAATTGAAGATTGCAAATCGCAATCCTGTTCATCTCAGCTGCCTTTTGAACAAGCTGAGGTGTTTATAGGGTGAGTGTAGAGGATCTAAAGATTACCTTACATACGCAACGTCTGAGAATGTAAGAGAGACGCTGAAAACATAAAGTGGAATATATTAAAAAATACGCCTGTACTCAACTGGAGGGTTAGGTGTTGGAGTAAAAGTAAAAAAGTAAGCACATTATTAGCGAGCATGTTATTATTAAAACTAGATTGTGTGATTCAGACATTGAAATGCTGACTGAATTCATTCATGTTACCACCTAGAGAGATAAGTTACATTTTCCTGGTTAATGTTCATTAACTTGACAATAAAAATGATTTACTTTGTTGTTAACACTCTGTAGATAAATCATTCTGACCCTAGAACCAGGGAACTTTAGAGGGAACCAATATCTATCCGCAAGTTCTATTTGTGGACACAACAAGCTGGACCTGCTCAATTTAAATGTAAACCTGTGGTACAACTGGCTAGATCTGATCTTTTCTTATTCATGTTATTTACAGCAGCAGCTTTCTTATTATCCAAGCCAGAAGTTCTTATGTGTGTTTTGGGGATGTTGTTTATTATAATATTTATACTTTCTCGAGCATCTGTAAGTAGGGCGGCAATTTGGCGCAGTGGTAGCACTGCTGCCTCACAGTAAAGTAACCAGGGTTTGTGTCCTGTGTCCTCTCTGCTTGGAGTTTACATGTTCTCCCTGTGTCTGTGTGGGTTTCCTCTGGGTGCTCCAGTTTCCTCCCATAGTCCAAAGTCCAGGGACGTGGGGTACGTGAACTGGTGATATTAAAGTGGCCCTAGTGTGTGATTGGAGTATGTGTGTGTGTCTGTGTGTTCGCCCTGCAATGGACAGGAACCCAGTCCTAGATTTCTTCCTACATTCTGGCCTATGCTATATGGGATAGGCTCCAGCACCCCCAGCAACTCTGTTCAGGACTAAGTGGATTTGAAAATGACTGACTGATTTGTAACTAAACATTTTACTACAATTTACACTGTGTGTATACAATAATTATATGTTCCAAATATAATTTGATTTCAAGTTTTGCAGCAGTTGTACTGTAGTATCCTAATGAGTTAAGTTCTAATTATTACTGTATATGTCGTACATGTGTTTTGAGACAGTACTCAGTTAATAGTGCTATGTAAGAATGAGTAAAGGAAAGAAATGTCCTAAAGTGACAATATAAGAACACTTAAATGGAAGAACATTCAAAGCATTTCATTAGGCAGTATAAAATGTTCTCTGGAATAGTGAAATGTTAGAAGCAAAAAGCATAACAGACTAAATCTACAGAATTACTGGTTAATGCCTTTATTTTCCTTGATCAGTTTCTTTTGGCAATTTTACATATTTTGTTTTCTTCCTTGTGCTTGTCCTA
This sequence comes from Polypterus senegalus, assembly GCF_016835505.1. Taxonomy (NCBI): domain Eukaryota; kingdom Metazoa; phylum Chordata; class Cladistia; order Polypteriformes; family Polypteridae; genus Polypterus; species Polypterus senegalus. The sequence goes on from NC_053158.1 coordinate 50,418,770, forward strand.
TTGTCCACTTTACCCAGAGACCGAGCAGCTTACTTGCAACTGAGTCATCTGTGCCTTTCCATTCAATGACCTAGTCTTTCTTTGTCTCATGAATGACCTATGTCTAACAAGCAGGAATGCCCAGGAAATGTGGACCCAAATATTGCACCTGATGTTCCCACAGCTGAGGCTTTGGAGCATGTGCTCGACTTTTTAAAGTTCATCACTGCACTTGTTAAACAATAAAAGCATTCATGCCAGTAGAAAATGGCCTTCACATTCGCAAAATCCAGGGTGTAGCTGCTGAGGCTCTCATAACAAGCTGTAAAGTATTTATCAGATCTGCTACTTAAACATGTTTAAGTGATGTGCAGCTCGGTGCAATGAATCATTATTAGAAGGCTGCCTGTCGCAATTTTTACTTTGCCATACATTTTAATTCCCTTGAAGTTGAGGCCCCAGCTTTTATTAGCTTTCTTTGAGAGGCACTTTTCTCAAGAGCAAAAATATAAATCACTTCTTATGGCTGTTTTATAATTGACCTCGTAGAAAGAAAAAAAATAAAAATAAAGCATAAAAAATGATAAGGCAGGACATCTGGAAAAGAGAGAAAATTACTTGAAGGCCCATTGTGACAAACTAAAATAGTGAAACCTCCTCCTTAGTAAACTGGAATAATGTTCTCATGACCATTGTCTTTGGCAGTTTCCAAAAAAAAAAAAAGAATGAAAGTGGGCGAGAGAGAAAGAGAAACATCTGGCTTCTTTGGGAAGTATGATTTATGCCTATAAATAATTTATATATGCATAGCAGAAAGGAGCCTATTTTAGAAGTTCTTATTATTAACAGAACAAGAGTCTATTTGGGAAATCTTGATGCCATATTTTACTGCTTAATATACCTTTCTGTTGTAAGACTGTAATGTTTTATTAAAACTCAAATTTATTCTGTGAGTGAATAGATATGGAGAAGAAAGTGGCAATTTTACAGTATTTTGGGGATAAATGATATAGATCTTTTCACTGCTGCTGTCAAGGCTGTAATCAAAGTGTAAAAAAAAAAAGCAAATACCGAGGTCCCAAAAAAAAATGTACTGTACTTAAAATAAGGGAAACCGTAGGTACTGTGACTTAATGTTTTAACTGCTCATTAGCCCTATTTTGGAAGAAACTGACAAATGAAATAATACAAAAGATGACAAGGATTTAACTTTTTAATGTAAATATATTGATACAGTGATCCAGTGCTAAGACTTGAAAATGCAAGTTGGTAATATACAATCCAGTCTAATGGACTGACCCATTAAACTTGTCTTTTTATATTAGATTTTAGGGTGGCATGGTGCCTGCCTTGATCAGTTTCTGTACTGACTCCTTCTCCTCATATGTGAAAGTTTTTACTGGTTTGCTGTATTTCCTTCTACATCCCAAAAGATGTATTTTGTTTAATGGACACATTCTAACTGGTAAAGCATGTGTGATAATGCCTCGGTCCAGAAGCTGGACAAAGTTGGTTTGAAAATGGCTTAATGCTTGTAATTTCATATGAAGTTATCTTGGTGCCACTGGTTTCTTTCTGTTTCCTTTTTTGTGTCTTATAAGATACATAAGAACATAAGAAATTTGATAAATGACAAACAGTCCATCCACCCTGTTTGTTTAGCAATTAGCTAAGCTGTCTCAATTTTTATCGTTACATAAAAATAAAACTCACAAGAGCATAAAACCTTTATGCTGTTAATGACTGAAAGCCATACTGGTAATTACACATTCATCTTTGGATGTGGCCTGTGCTCTCTGCTCAGCAGGCCTAGGCTGTAAAGTGTGCCTCAACAGGTGAAGTCACTCATTTTTACTGGTTAGTTTCTGGGCTACAAAGATTGTTGTCTTAAGGTTGATTCAAGGTTTGGTTTGGTTTACACAGCAGTATTCATGTTTCATTTTAAAACATAATGCATACGGTTCCATACCTGCTTATTCCAATTAAGGGCAGCAGGGATCATGAATATATACAAGCAAGACTGGGTGCAGAACCAGCTATACAAGTCAAGTTGGGGAGCATGCACTGGTACTGTGCGTTGCTGCACCACTACACAACGAAACAACTCGGGATCCAGCAAACTCGGGTCCCCAACAATGAGGATCTTATGAGCTGGATCGCCCTCGGGGAAATGCGCCACATGACCGTAGTGCCGTAACTGACACTCCCTCACAATGCAGGTAATGTGCCTCATTCTGGACTCATTGAGCAACCGCTCATTTGACACAAAGTTAAACCAACGGTACCCAAGGATTTTCCGGACAGACACAGTACCAAAGGAGTCCAGTCTTCGTTTCAAGTCACTGGATAGCATCCATGTCTCGCAACCATATAGCAAGACAGGAAGCACCAGGACTCTAAAGACTTGGACCTTTTTCCTGTTGTATAGATATCGGGAGTGCCACACACTCCTTTCCAGCGGCCTCCATTCCCCCATGCTCTCCCAATCCGTCTACTGACTTCATAGGAAGAGTCACCAAAGAGACAAATGTCACTGCCAAGGTAAGTAAACCTCTCTACAAGGTCAACACTCTCTCCGCAGACTGACACACTGCTGATGGCTGTGCACAAGAGATCATTAAAGACCTGGATCTTGTTTTTTATCCAGGACACTTGTAAGCCCAGACACTCAGACTCCTCACTCAGTCTCTTGAGCACCCCGATCAAAGCCTCCATTGACTCCGTGAAGATCACAGCATCTTCAGCAAAGTCAAGATCCGTGAACCTTTCTTCACCAACAAATGCCCCACAGACGCTGGACCCCACAACCTTGCAAGAACATACCCATGACGAACCCCAGAATCAACCTGAAAAAATGCAGAGGACCTGCCTCCACTCTGCACAGCACTCACAGTACCAGTGTACAAGCCAGCCATGATATCCAGCAACCTTGAGGGGATCCTGCGAATCCTCAGGATGTCCCACAAGGCAGGTCGATCAACTGAGTTGAACACTTTGTGAAAATCGACAAAGGCTGCAAAGAAACTCTGCCGATACTCGCGTTTGCGCTCCATAAGAACTCTCAGTGCCAGGATGTGGTTGATGGTAGACTTCTTAGGTGTAAAACCAGACTGTTCCAGTTGCTGGTAGGTGAGCAAGTGATCACAGATCCTATTGAGGACAACCATAGCAAGGACCTTACCCGGCACCGAGAGCAGTGTTTTCCCCCTGTAGTTGCTGCAATCCAGGCGATCACCCTTCCCATTCCAGATAGGGATGACAAGTCCCATTTTCCAGTCAGTTGGGATGATGCCAGTCTCACAAATGGAAGCAAAGATTGCTTGCAAAGCCAGGAGGACAGCCCTACCACCAGCCTTGAGAAGTTCATCCTGGATACCACAGATCCCTGCCACCTTTCCCCACCTCAGTTGGTTCACCACCTGTGCAATCTCAGCGAGATTGGGTGGTTCACAGCTAATTGGAGGATGAGCCTCAAGAACCGTTGACCCAGAGATATCCAACGTCCTAGATGGAGGATCAGCTTTGAACAACTGCTCAAAGTAGCCAGCCCAGCATGTCACAACTGCAGTGTAATCCATAAGAACTGTTCCATCAGCTGCTCTGACTACGACTGTCCGAGTAACAGATTTGGATGTGCGTAATGCTTCGATTCCTCTGTAAGCAGGACGTGGGTCACTAGACCACAGATGGTGTGTCACTTGCTCACAGATTCCTCTAACAAACGCCTCTTTATCTGCCCTCAGAGCCCTCGCAGTCATCCATCTTATTTCCCGGTACAGACGAGAATTGCCATTGAGCTGTGCGCTGCGACTCCTTTCATTGATATCCAGGGTGGCCTGCGAAATGAAACACCTCCTTCTGGGAACACCGGTAACACCAACACAACCGTCAGCAACCTTCAGGGTGTTGTCACAGAAGGTCTCCCACATCACATTAGGATCGGCAGTCGTACCCTAATCTGAAAGTTCCTCACACAAACTGTGAGCAGACTCATTAGAAACAGCCTGGTCTTGGAGTCTGGCCAAGTCCAGGCTCATTTTCCTAGCAGGTGGTAACCTACTGGACCTAAGCTGGATCCTAAGAGTAGCAACAACAAGTCTATGGTCAGAATTCACAAACTGGGCACTTCTGTAGACCCTGCAGTTTTGCAAGAGCCTCCAGCGTCTGCCCACGAGGATGTGATCGATCTCCTTCACTGCACCACCAGTATTGGAGTACCAAGTCCAATGATGCGGTTCAGAATGCTGGATCCAGGATCCAGCGATTTTGCAGCCCCTGACCTTTTGCAAAGTCAAGGAATGTGAGGCCACTAGCACCACGGTCAACCAAACCCATGGAGACTGAGACAATCCTCATCGCCAGCCCTGTCAGTGCCAGTGGCTACACTGAAGTCACCCATGACCAGAGGAGTGTCACCTCGTGGGCATGCATCAACCACCGAGCGAAGCTGGGAATAAAATGTCTCCCTCGCCGAGACATCACTCACCGCGGTCGGAGCATACACTGAGACAACAGACAAGGCACCCAGGGAGTGCCGTAATCTGATTCTCATAATACGCTTGTTGAAAGGAGTGACATCGGATGCCATCTGAAGAAGCCAATCAACTACAGCAACAGCTACTCCCTGAGTACGACAGCCATCAGCCCGACCAGACCAATAAAAGCTGTATCCACCTACAGAGATCTGGCCAGTCCCCGGTCTGCACACCTCAGAGAGTGCCATCACTGAAATGCGGTGTTTATGCAGCTCCTCTGACAGCAGAGGAAGATGATCATCTTGCCGGAGAGACAAAACGTTCCATGCGCCCACCCGTATGGGCCGCCTCAAATTGGGACCCAAGTGCTGCCATGCAGCGGGTGACACCTCAGCACCACACCAGTTCGGACTCTATTGCCTCTCTAACAGTTTCGACCCTTCCGGGGATGGAGCTTCCGAGGGCTTTCCCCCATCCCCTTCATGATGCGAGCAGCCTTCCTATGGGCGGCTGCAGCAGAGCTACTCCTGCGGAGAGCAAAAAGGAGTCCTTTCTGTAGTTTTTTTACGGCGGCTGGAGTGCCAATTCTGCCACCAACCCCCATAATTTCCCTGCAAGTTGGGGGACCACTTGCAGGGCCGGATGCAGTTTATCGTCATACCCAGGACGTTAAAAACTCATATGCATCACATAGCACATTCATTTAAAAACCTACAAATACTAATACAGGACCAGTTTAGAGTGCTCATTGAAATTAACATTCTTGTTTTTGGGATGTAGAAGGAAATTTAGAAAAACCCATGCTAACACGGTGCAAAAATGAATACTCCATTCTGGCAGTGACTGGGCTTGGATTCAAACTCTGTGTCCTGGAGGTGTGTGGGATCTGGAATGTGCCTGCCTAATGTATACATAGAGAGCGAGCATAGCAGAGTCCCTCAATGCCAGTTTGTCTGAAGTAAAAGCCACCCCATAAAGCAGAGCTGGCAGAATGAACCTCATTTGGATGATTTGACGTCAACGAATGTATCACAAAGTCTTTTATTCTGAAATGAATCAAAAAATTGGTAGGTCATCATACACAGAAAAGACAACAGAAAGCATAAGGAAAAAGCAGAATCCAGAAACGGGTCAAAGCACAAAAATAAAGACAGTTATCACTGGAAACACTGTGGCATAAGGGGAGCTCAAAATTGTGGATTTTCCAAAGGCACTGAGTACATGATGCTTGAGCAACATCACTATCTGAGCATCTCCTTTTATTTCCCCCACCTCTTCCATCATATGTCTGTGGCAAAATTTGTGTTCCATAGCAAGAGATGCAGATGGGAGGCAAAACAGCTGCAGAAAATTCCTGACATGATGCAGCAATGCTTAGCAGTGTGTGTGGCGATGCCTGACAGTACTTAACTGTGGTGTTCAAATCCCAGCACAGTGCAGAACATATCAGAGATATTTTATTACATCACATGCATTTGGTTGAGTTGAAGGAGTGGTAGTGTGTCTGAACTCTGATAATGCTTGGGAACAAATTATATCTCCATGATCTTGATTGTTAGTAATCTTAATCCTTTGTAATAAAAATTGCAGAATACATAATTTCAGGTCTGCTTTCTGCTATATTTATGTTTATAGAACGAATGGGTTAAATCCAACAAAAATCTTTGAAAAGGAGAGAAGTGCTTTACCCCATCTGAGATCAGTCAGACACCTCAACTGAAAGATTGCAGAAGTAGGCATACTGAGTTTCAGTTGTACTGGCATATTTCAATTGCAGACATACTATTTAAATTATAGTAGTGCCCACAGCTACAGCCCATTTTGGGAAGATTCGGTAGAATGTTTATCTTCCATTTAAGAATCTCGGATTTGAGGTAAATTGTGTGTAATCTTGTAAATGACGGTAAAAGTGATGTAGAGGGTCCAATTACTGTGTGTTTTACCATGCAGTGCCAACTACAATTTCAACTCTGTGAATGAAAAGCAGGTGCCCTTTCAGTTATCAGAGCGTCACTCACCTGTTTGAATTGTTTTCATCTCCTAAGCATTCAAATATTAAGTTATTAAAATGTTTAAATGTTTTGGTGTGATATTTTAAGAAACTTTTATATCAGTTCTAATGGTGTACGATGTATATTTTTTGTTATGTGACAAATTGAGGGGTGAAAACCAGCTTTGGATACTGCAGAACTAAATAAAATAGGCAAATTGTTAACTTTTACTCTTTCATTGTTAACTTCTAAGAAGGGTTAACATTAATGTTGTAATGTAATATTGCACGTGTAGAGTGTTTAATTAGCATATATTAGTAGGAATGAAAGGTATAGATTAATGATAGTCTGAAACTGTAACCAGGTAGAAATGAATCATGGCACTTTTATATTCAGGATGGAGTGGAAGCCTGAAAGAAGTTCTGATGCAGTGCCAACAATCATGAAAGCTAATGATTCATTAATAAAAAAAAAAACCAGAGGGATAATAACACTGGAGATTTAAAGTGTCGGGCAGGTTGACACACAACTGTAGGCCTTTATGCTTCTGCTGTCCAGACTTTACAGTAAGTCTATGTGTAAAACTGTAGGGATGGCTCACCCTCTTATCCACCATCAAACTTAATAAAGCAGGTCTCCTTTTCACATCTTATTACTTGTCTATATTTAAGTATGAATATTGTTAGAGTACAGCAGAATCTTAGTTCTTATAAAAGATCCCAAAGGATTTGAGCTGCATACACTGCTCAGGATTCTGTTTCTCAGAAAGTGGATGTAGGATGTTGGTGGAGAGGAATGTAACCACTGTGTGTGACGTTAGGACTCAGAGTGGCTGTACTGAAGATTCAATTTGGAATTGCCATTTAACCCTAACTTGTGCATCTTTTGGCAGTACCCAGAAACAAACTCATGCAGTTTTAAATCCAGTACACTGCATTTGTGAGACATGAACACTAACCACTGTGCCACCATAAGCTTAGAGTAGCATAACATAATATAATGTAATCAAAAATAACATAGTAAAAGCCACTTAATCTAATTAATGGTCTGGGGGGATAGGCTTGCACTAGCTTAATTTGGAATTGCCAGTCAAATTCACATGTATGTTTTTGGCATGTGGGCTAAAAAAAAAATGCAGATAGAAAATAGAGGAAAATGTGGAAATATGGCAGAGACAACAACCAGTAATGGAATCTGAACCTGAAATGAACCATACTCAGTGAGACAACAATAACCACTGTGCTAAATGCTAAATTAAATCAAACCATAATATGTTCTAACCTGAAGTTCAGGACCATGAAGTGGCATTGGGTTCAAATCTGAAACCAATTCTGGACAAGGTGCCATTTCTTTATTCCATCTGTAATGTAATATTTAGTTTTGATCAGTGAAATTCACCGGAGTGTTTTTCATAGCAAATTTCCTGGGTTCACAAAATGCCAAATTTTTCTCTTAACATTTGGCTGGGCAGCCAGCTTAGACAAGCTTTTGACACTCCATGATACTCTGTGAGGTCAGAGTGATATCACAGAGCTCTAGCAGCCATGTTGGATGTGGATGCAACTACCTGATGTGTGCTACCTGCCCGCTTTGTGTCTTGAACTTTCACACATGTACTGAAGGTGCACCCCACCTCATACTTTATGGTGCAGCCTGATCTGCTTTACGCATGGTTGAACAATTTTGTGGTGTTTACATGCATATGTGATGTCTCCACCTGAGAAGTACCTCATATGGATTTGCACCCAACATTCATAAATAAAATTGTAGTATTTTCATTCAAGTTGTATGTAAGTGAATTATAATATTATAAAAACACTTTGTTGTTCTGCATAGATTCATTGTATGTGTGTTTTCACTGCCTGTTGAATTAAGCATGTTTTGCTCTGTGCTATGTAGCACAGAGTGGGTAGTGACAGCAACAGCCTGCCAAGTAAATAATGTAGATCTCTTACATCACAGGCTCTGGGTGTTAGTTAGTCATATTGGTTGGAGCTTGAGAGATGGACAAAGAGAGAAAGTATATAAACACTCAAAGTATAATTTTATCTCAGAGAGGCATGGTGGTGCAGTGGTTAATACTGCTAGGCCACAGCTCAGGTCACATTCTTGGCCACAGTAATTTGGTCTAGCATAGTTGACAGACATTTCCCTAGCCTTCAGGGTCACTTAAAAGACCACTGCACCATTACAATCTACTCAAAACTAGTTCTGTTTCTCTTTCTATATTGACTTCTGTACATTTTGCAGAATTTGCCGAAATTCATGAACATTTCCTCATTTTCACCAAACTCGAGGCAAAGCGAATGCAGCAGGCTACATCCACCCATTTTCTAAACCTGCCTTATACTGAGCAGGATCAATATTCTGTATTGGCCTTTGTTCTGCTTGGCCCTCCTTCCTCCAGACATACTAAAAATAGTTTGTTTCTTCTTGTTTTGTTCTCAAGCTGAGACTGAGCTTCCCATAAGCATCAGGACAGTTTCCAGCCTGATGATGTTAGATGTTCCTTGAAAATGCATGTCTTCAGAAAACATCTTAAGGCTGCTTAGTCTTTCAACATCTGTGCATTTCTCCTGCATACTGTTTCTTCAGCTGCGCTGACTCTATCATCAAGCTTTGGTTCTGTTAGATTGCAAGCTTGTGTCAAGCCTTTGGAATGATTGTTCTAAGTTTCTTGAGCTTCGTGTGCTTTATTTTAAATGTTATTTTCTATTGCTTGTAAATTTTTTACTTTGTAGTTACTCTAAATATTTTATTTTTAATGACTTTATAGGTCACTTTGGACATAGACATCTGCAAAATATAATTATAATAGGTTTCTGAATATTGTTACTAATTAAAATAATTAATTAATATGAAACTAAGACATCATGAAGATAAAATCATTTTTTATAATTCACTCTTCTGCCACTGAATGCTGTTTCAAATGTGGGGTGATATCGTATTAGTGTGAAAGGACAGAGGCAGAGTGTCCAGTTTCTGACTCTGAGATGGAGACTCCATGCTGTGTATGTGATCCTCTCTGTTTTTTCTGTCATCACCTATTTTGTTAATGTTCTATCTCTCACTTAAGACTTCATGATCTAATTGAATTATTAAATTAGAGGCAAGTGAACTCCATTCATAATATAGGAAAATGTCCTCATATGTGGGACAGAAATGTTCTCAACATCTATTCTTAAATAGGAAAAACCATTAAAGACCAAAAACATTCAGGCTAAAGAGATGAACAATTAGAAAGAACAAAGTTAACCAGCAATACAGAGCAAAATTCAAAATACAGCACAAGATGTATTGTGCTGCATTTAGTCCCAAAACTTGAAGGAAAACCAGAAATGGTTGAAATTTGATTGGCTCAGTATGGCTGTGGATATCCTGGAGGACAGCAAAGGGGTAGAAAATCTAAGCACCCCCAACATGCTTCCTAAAAATATACAACTTTAAGGGACACCAGAGCATCAATAGATTGGGAGCATTTTGCACAGTCATGTGGAGATCAGTATACAGCTTTGAATTGAAAACTGGGAGGCATTGTCCAGTTTTAGCATGACTAGGGAGTGTAGGAGTAGTGAGCAGATAAAGTAAACTGTTAACCCGTTTTAGGTACATATGGAAAGACCAGAGACACGTTATTGAGGGTCAAAGCCATACAGTGAAGCAGAGTAGTAAAGTGAGTAAAAAGAGGAATATAGAACACTAGTTAGATAGCAAAATTCAGGAGGAATTGGAGACACTGGATGCCATTTACTGGAGTGCTGCAAGGAAAACGTTCCTGTAGTCCAGCTGAGGGAGAACAAAAACCTAAAAATGAGACTGTGGCCCTCTCAGGCACAGAAAATGTTTCATTTGGGTTAGGATGTGGCTGTACAAATAGATGCATGAAATGAGCTTAGCATCATGTCTGCCTAAGGCTATATGAGACATTTATGGAGTTGTAGTTACGAGTACCTGCTGAAATAATTTAAAAAGAAATGATACAGAAAATTCCAGAGTGAAGATGATTTGGACTGGCTGCTGATTAGGGCATTGACTACATTGTACCATTACCTCTTCTTGCACTATTTACTGTAGATGGTAACAGACTTGTTGTACCGTATGTATTAAAAGTTTAATCTTTGCTGTGTGTTTTCCAAATAGACAAAGTCCAAAACAAAACAAAGGATCAAGATTTCTTTCTGATTTAATACAACATTTTGGTATGAAGTGGTCTTCCATACTCCTCTCCCTCAACTATTGGTGGGGGGCGGGGGGGGAGGGTGTGCCTGTAGGGACAAGTTGCCCTGCCAGAATAAGTTCAGGACCAGGTCAGGTGCAATCTAAGATGCCCGTGTAGATTTACATGCAACTTTTTTATCTTTTTTTTTTTTTTAATTCATTTTTTTCTTCTCTTAGCTAAATGAAACAGATATTTAAGAATACACCTGTTTATTACGTCGAGTTAATGATAAGGTTTGTAGACGAATCATTTAACAACACTATATTTCATATTTCTTATTTGTATTTATTTATCAAAGTTTGCCTGGTTTTGCGATGATGACTCCAGCCTTTTATTTTGTTATGTTCTGTATTGTTAACTGTTTCTGTGAGCCACTGTGAGTTTGAGACCTCATGGCTGGGGACATTTTCATGACCTTGTTAACTTTTGCTGTATCACTAAGATTGCAGCTTTCATTTGGTAATTAAGACCTCCTATTCAAGCTGTGTTCGAGTCCTTTACGGCAAAGATTTCCTTCCTTCCCGGCCATGCCCTTCTTTACATTGTACTAGCCGTTTCCTGTGCAGTCTGCTGTTTTATGCCACATTTCATTACCTTGGACCATATTTCTAGGGAGCTGATTTAAATAGAAGAAGTGAATAGGTCCTTTGAAGTTATTAAAAAAATAACTGTGTTGTTTCACCCAGCCTTTTCAGGAATGGTAACAGTAGTCTCAGTTGACATGACAAATATTAAAATATTTGAAATTTCAACTATTATTACTATTGCTGTTGTTGTAGCTGGATTTTCAATGGCCTTTGTGATACAGAATATTATGTTGATGTGGGGGTGGGATTGCCTGCTTAGAAGCCAGTGTTGATTAACCTCTTCACACTAGTCATGCTGCCCTGTAATGTGAACACCACAAAATGTGGAAAAGCAAATGAGGAATAATGCAGGAGATATACTTTCATAGAATGACAGGAGCACTAAGCAACTAAAAGAGGTGGTTAGATGTTTTTCAAACAGAGCTACTGTACTTGTATTTGTGAGTTTGCCATTTGTTTCTTCTCCTTATGTGCTTATTGTAAGGGCACAAAACCAGGTACAGGTTCAAATTGAAACGTTTGTGGCCTTAGAATGTTGTGTTTTGTTTATACAACAGGATTGCCTTTAGATACATGATACTGTTGCATTCCTGGGGCCTCACATATGACATTTTGCAGGAATTTGAGTGTGAAAATATGAGCATGCCAGAAAAGCAGGAAAATGCATACAGAAGAAAAAACAGATTTATAAAACTTGGTGTATGCACATTTCCCCTATTAAAATGTTAACCATTGTAACTCTCAATCACCATGTAAATGTGTATATGTGAATATGCCTCAAATGCTGTCCTGAAACACCCACATATGGAAGATGCTAAACAGCCTCATACATACTGTATGTCAGGCATGTCAAACTCACTACCATTGGTGGGCCGCTTCAACTGCCATACGTGCGTCAGCAGGCTGCACTGTAACAAATACTATTATACAAAGTTACTGTAGCTTTCTTTCCAATACTGAAAACTTTAAAAAATGTAACACTTAAAGCATAAAGTTTAAAGAAAAGCAATTTATTTCCATACACTCTTCGTACAACAGTGTACAATTAGAGTCATAGCCTCTTAGCTAAGTCCTTATATTATTATATTATACTCATTGCTTATATAGGAGTCTTACAGTGTGAGACTTATTTCTTTTGTCCTGACACTTGGCATATTTTTTTTAGTAACCCATTTGTCAATATCAGGCTTAAAATCTTGTGCAGCTGCAACTTTTATGAGGGATGAATGGTGCTTGACAGTAAGTCTTGAGCGATGTGGGGGTTTGGTAGCTTTCATTAACGAAAGCAATTTCTCACAAAGGTTAAGTGCTTCCGAACAGAGACAGTACTCTCGATGCCAACTTATGGATATGCATATATGAGGGTGGCAGGTAAGCATACAAGCCTGGCATACCAACTTCATTGTATTTTGCCTTCAGAATAGAATCTGACTGCAGTTCAATCAATTCCATTTGAATATTCTCAGGCGTATTCTCAGCGTTGTAAGAGAACAGCGCAAAGTCCTGTTCGTATGAGCTGAAATCACGAAAACACTCACTGAATTCATTGCTCAGTAATTCAAGTTGGAAAACAAATCCTCTAAAAATCAAATTTTACTTTATTAAGTTTACTTCAAAGTTTATATTGTAAAATAAGCCGATATGCAAAAAGCCACCTGACCTACACTAATTTTACAAACTTCTCCAACTTCTCGCATCCACTTCAGATCTTCAGCTGTAATCTGAACTAACTGTTCTTTACAATACTAGCACAAAATTACATAAAACTAGAGCAAAAAAAATGTGAAAATATGCGGGCAATTACTACTCGTGATGGTCAGTTCTGCCCAGTGGCCAGTCTCAGCAGACCAGCCAGTAGTGTAACCTAGCAGGGGCGGCTCTAGGCTCATGGCGGCCCTGGGCAGAGAAAGAATCGGTGGCCCCTTTGCCCACCAATGTCAATATGGCATCTTATGCACGGTGGATGGCCACGTCCGTTGCGGACACTGCATAGCCGCCTCGTGCTCATGACACGCTTCTATATGCGCATGTCCGGAACTTGAAAACCAAGTGGCTACCCATGATATTCTCATTACAGCAGAACGTTATAATACTTCGTATAGCTTATTGCTCCGACTCAAGCGACATTAGTAAATACAGTGTACTAATTAACAAGAAACAATGATTTTCGGCCACATTGCCGTCAGCTATGTTGTTATTTTCTCTTTCTGTTTTATATTCAATATATATTGGCGTGGCGGCCCTGTGCAGGTGCACAGTTTGCACATGCCTAAGGCCGCCCTGCTGCAGCCTAGCACTTCAGTTGTGACGTTGCAGCTCATTAACTTTGGTCAAGGCTCATGGCTATACTAGCAGATGACGTTTACGGTACCGTCTTGCCATGGGAAAACGACCTTTTGTCAGAAGGCAGAAGAAAGAAAAGTCAATAAGTAACGCCGAAGATGCAAAATGATTCGATCACAAATGATAGTATTCATTTTGTACAAGTTCAGTGCTAACTAGGATCTGTCATGCGGGCCGCAAGCGGTCCAGGGGCCGCGTGTTTGACATGCCAGCTGTATGTAATCACGATGCTGCTGAACTTCATTGGCAGAAGGAGTAGCCTCCCACCTGATGCATTAAGAGCCCCCCACCTGCATTTGAAAGTATCTGGCTGTGTTCCACAACTGAGAGTGTAAAATCAGTGTGGCATTATAGCACCTCTCCTTCTGCGTTGTAGTGGTCAGTGAAAAGTGTGAGGCATCAGCATCTGAGTGGGTGACTACTATTACCTGGCATATGTAATGACATGATTACTGCTGCAATGAATAGTACAGGCCATATGAAAAACTGACAGTTCACCCAGTTATCTTAACAACAAGCCATTCAGCATGTACAGCACCATCATGTCTGACAAAGCTACTAAGCCTACTTTGCTTCAAAATAAATGAATCATGGGTTGATTCAGGCCACTGAAACGTGACATTTGTCAGCCATATCTTGGCCTCACAGTTGACTTGTGCAGTAACAAAATGTCACTGTTTATAAGGTTAACAAAAGCAGTGTTATTCTTGCTCAGTGCCTTTATTGCAATATGAATGTAGTAAATTGCTGCAATTACGTTAGCAGATGCAGATACTGCCGCAAATTGCCTTTTTATGTTGTCAAAAATGCATTAAGTTGTATGTATGTGCACCCACACCATGCAAAAACCAGATGTGTAGTGCCTTGTCAATCGCTCAGTGGCTTCAAACACAGAAGGCAAGAGGCACTGAAATTTGGCACAGATATTACTGACCTGTTGGCCTAGTTCCCTAATTAATGACAACAGGTAGTTGACATAAACTAACAAAAAAACTAAAAAGTGCAAATACGCATCATTGGCCTTCTTAAAGGGGAAATAAAATAAAGTCTGTACATCATCACGATCACTTTTAAGGTGTACTATGTTTGTCATTTCAATGCAAATTATAATAAAATGGTTCAGTGATATGAATTATTATGCTTGAGAGTTGTCATTTAGCTGATATCTAACAAAGTAACAGTTTTTTCTCCATTCTGTTTGTTTTCTTCCTAAGAGAGTTAATAATATCAGTTTACCTTCTTCTTAACGGTGGTGTGCTGGGGAGGCAGCATAAAGAAGAGGGACGCCTCACGCCTGGACAAACTGGTGAGGAAGGCAGGCTCTATTTTAGGCACAGAGCTGGACAGTTTAACATCTGTGGCAGAGCGACGGGCACTGAGCAGGCTCCTGTCAATCATGGAGAATCCACTGCATCCACTGAACAGGATCCTCTTCATACAGAGGAGCAGCTTCAGCGACAGACTGCTGTCACTGTCCTGCTCCACTGACAGACTGAGGAGACCCCAAGTTATGCGTCTCTTCAATTCCACCCGGTAGAGGGGTAAACGTTAACATTATACAAAGTTATTGTCTGTTTGTTATACCTTCATTGTTATCACTCTTTAATTTAATATTGTTCTTTATCCGTATGCTGCTACTGGAGTATGTGAATTTCCCCTTGGGATTAATAAAGTATCTATCTATCTATCTATCTATCTATCTATCTATCTATCTATCTATCTATCTATCTATCGGTGGTAAGTCAAAAAGCCATTTTTGTGATCATTTGTTTATTGAAAAATAATTAATTGCAGACATTAGAGCAAAAATAACAAGCCAAAAAATATCCCAATACAGTATACTCATCCCAACCTGCACTAATCCTTTCGCCAAAACAACCCAGGTTTCATTTATTCTTTATCATTGTGGTTTAATTTCCCCACAAGGTAATGGTTAATTTAGTTTAATTATTAATTCTTACAGCTGAGGCCTTAGGTAAAGTCAGATATAAAAAGGAGATAATTCTGAGAAGATGACTCGTTAAAGTTTTAAAGTTTTTTAAAATGGTGCCTAAAGTGGTAAAAAAAGAGCTAAGGAAAGATTAGATATATCCAAAATTCAGGTGTAAATAGACAGGAACCAAGCTGATGTTGGACTATAATTTGAAGACTAAGGAACAGTACCAAAATATATGTGTGAATGTAGAACAGACATTGTGGGCTTGTGGTTAGGGTGTAAAGGAAAGTGTTTTCTAGCAGCAAAATAAAGGCAGGGGATTATCTGCAACTGGGTAAGCTGATAATTGGGATTTTTGGAACATAACATTTTTATTTATAATTGAGACAAATTTAAGATCCCTGTCCCATATATTAAGAAGTGAAAGGGGTTTAGTACATGGCTATGTTAGGCATGAACATACTGAGGAAACAGTGCATTTAGAAGGAGGAAGTGTAGAAACAAGATGGAAAATAACATAATCTGGAGAGTTTGTTGAAAAGGGAATGCCACTTAATTGGCAGCAAGGATTTGCAGGAAGAAAGAAAAGGAACAAATAGAGATGTTAAATTTGATGATAAACAAGCAGAGCCTACAAGTAGACCATAGAGGAAAAACTTCAGGATTCACCCCCAATTAAAAATGAAAGGTTATGAAAAAGAGGAGACTGGTTAACCCATTTAGATTTACAGCCGATGTGTTTTTTTAACCAGTTGTCTTATTGTATTGTATAGGAAATAATAAGACCAAATCTAAGTTTTACATATCTTATGGTGAGACTGGAAAATAATATCTTGGAAAAGGTATGTGGTACAACCAGGAATGATTCAGTAGGCATCCAATTAGGTTATAATGATGTATCAAACCTTGATTGTATTGAATGGGGTACTGTATAAATTCCCAGTAATAAAAATTTGAAGTTGGGCAGAGCAAGACCCCATCTTATTTAGGATGGGATAAGATAGCAATTTACCAGCAGGCCCAAATGATAAGCTTAGAAGTGATAGACTGATTTTTGGAACAGTAGGATGCTGGAGAAGAAAGGAATCATAAAGCTAATTTAATTGACATGGAATCCATCCATCCATCCATTATCCAACCCGCTATATCCAAACTACAGAGTCACGGGGGTCTGCTGGAGCCAATCCCAGCCAACACAGGGTGCAAGGCAGGAAACAAACCCAAGCAGGGCG
Organism: Polypterus senegalus; assembly: GCF_016835505.1. Classification (NCBI taxonomy): domain Eukaryota; kingdom Metazoa; phylum Chordata; class Cladistia; order Polypteriformes; family Polypteridae; genus Polypterus; species Polypterus senegalus. The sequence goes on from NC_053158.1 coordinate 50,435,532, forward strand.
CCAGCCCATCGCAGTTGACATGGAATGCAATGTTAATTTTGACAGAGGCAAAAAGAGCTGTAAGAGAAAGATTCATTTTGGACAAAAAGTTCAACAAGCTGTTGGTTTCACTGATAATTCTACAGTTGAATTTCAACTTGAGAGAATGATTGCATCTGGGTAAAGAAATTATGAGACGATGAATATGTCAGGGGGAAGGCCATTTGTCTTAACACAAATTATTAAGAGGAAGTTAACCAGACTTAGACTGAGTGATCTTGTACGCTGAATCTGTCAAACAGGTGTGGGACTGATGGTATATTCAATGGCGCATTATTTAAAAATAAAAGATACACGTTGGGAAATAGAGTGATGGGAATTCCGTATCAAAATTGAATTAATATCACTTGAAGAGCAAATCAAACTTGCCAGTGGCTCGAGAGAAAGACCAAATAAAGCAGGAGACAAGAGGCAGCCCTGACACAAGACTCTTGTGACAGGGAAAGGAGGAGACATGTTACAATTGGTAGGCATGGCTGCTGTGGGTGATGAATACAAACTCTGGACCATGCTAACAAATTTTTTTCAGCAAAATCCATTTGCTGCAAAACTACCCAAAAGTATGGCAAATGTAATCTGTTGAAAGCTTTCTTGGCACTAAGGCATAATAATTTTGCTTGTTATTTTTTTTTTTCAAAATGCATATATGTTAATAAATTAATCTGCATATATGTCTGAAGCTTCTCGGGAGTGGATAAAGCCAGTTTGATTTGCGCCTATTAATTTACCAGTAATTAGACTTGGGCTTCATGCTAAAACTTTAGCTGGCATCTTTATCTGTACTGATAAATGATAAAGGCCAGTAGTTCTGGCAAGAGGAAGGGTCTTTATCTTGTCTGAGCATCAGTGAAATTATCGTTTCATTAAGAGATGCATGTAATTTTGACTTAGACAAAGACAACATTGCCTAAAGGGGTCTGTCAGTAAGTCTGATAAACACAATATAAATCCTGGTGGTAGGCTGACAATCCCAGGACTTTTGCCCTTTCCCAGGATCACAGAGCTTCATGCAGTTCTTGAGTAGTAATGGGTGCATCCAGGATTTCAACATATTTGTCTTGTGAAATGTGGTCATTTGATTGTAGATAAAAATGTCGTAAAGAAATAATGATGGGATACGTTTTCCTGAGCAGAAAATAATATGGCAGAAAAAAAGGAAAATTCTGCATTAATGCTTTGACCATTATTTCTTTTTATCTCTGACATAGTTGAGAACACTTCATTCTTCCTCAGTTTTAATGCTTAAAGCTGTCTGGGTATTAACATGCAGTGCTGGATACTTGCTAGCTCGCAGTAATTTCTAGCGTGGACAGTCTTCTTGTTATGCCAGCATCAATGACACAAGCCTTATGTTGTTTCAGTGTACTTACACCTCTTGGCCCAAGTAACATAAATGCTCCTAAGCAATTACATTATGTTGGTAAACATTCCTGCAAAGGTGAAATGAGTAAATGTACACCTTTGTAAATGCAAATTCTGTGGAATTTGACCCACTCTGTTTTAATGCACAAATTGCCTCCCACAAAAGTAGAATACAGTTGTATATGGAGACCTTTTGGTGGGCAGTAACTAAAAATTACGGAAGGGGCACTTCACAGGGCAGAGTTTGTTAAATTACAGTATCTTGTATTCTGCTCTTTATTTGTATAGGATTTCTGCATTTTTATTTTATCACAGAGTTTGGCCAGAAATTGTTAATTCTAAACGACTAAATAGGAATTCCATACAGTTGTTAGTACTTGCCTGCGTTTGGCATAATCTTAGTGAAGAGGAAGAGTATAACAACGGATATTGATAAAAAGTTACTAATAAACATAAGATAGCCATGTCTTGTTCCAATTTGCATGAGTTTGGAGGTATTGCTTATCTGTAAAAATGGGAAAAGAATTCTGTGGCTATAGTACTGCAAAGACTTCAGTTCCCAGCTGTCAACAGTAGTGCAAAGGGCAGTAGATCAGTGCATCGTTTAAAAGAGGTTTTGCACTTTCTTTAGCAGAAAATGATTGCTTAAAGTGAAACTTTGCTACTGTGTTATAGATACCATTATATACGATCATGTCATAGTCCACAGACGGGTTTTGTTTGCAGACTGCACATTTGCTTGTAATAAAATGTGTATGCATAAGACATGTATATCGTAACCAATAACATTCTTTAAGACTAATGTATTGTATGTTCTGCAAGTTCCCAGTTTATATCCAATGGGAATTTCCTGATTACCAAGGGGCACTTCATATACTAATCAAGAACCAATAGTTAAAATCTGCTGTGTGACCTGCCAGCCCAGGTAAAAATAACATTTGCAGTATTTTTGAAGAAAACATAGATTAAAACATGTTTCGTTATCATTATGTTAACGCCACCACAGTGTTTTCCCAAACTGCAACATATTGGCCAATGGATGGTGGCCCATATACAATAAGTTCTGGCGTAGAAAAAAAAAATTCTCTATCTTCAAAGAAGGCAGTTACAGAGTCTAGATGAGAGTGCAGAGCAATTCTTTATTTGCACAGAGTTATGCACAAATGTTCATTGCTGCTGGAAAACTCTCCTGCTCTATATAGCTATGAGACTCATTTTTGTGGATTCAAGAAACGGATACCTGGACGATTGTACTGTTCACAACCAGATATAATGCATTTGTCACAAACATAGTTTTTGGTACCAGTTATGTCAAATATAGTGCATATGTGTGTGTATCTATGTGGTTAGGGGTGTGGCGGGGTGCTCTTCGTAGCAATATCAAATGAAGGATCAGACCCAGTCCTGGACCGAATGTTAGTCTATCCTTTAATTCAGACTCAATTAATTGAGTTGACGTAATATGCAAGTGATTTGGATGTGATTTTCTCTACAACCTCATTTCTTCAGATCCTTAGGTTTTTGACTCTTCGATGCACTCTCTGGGCAGAGTTTCCATATTCTTTCGGTGAGTTTTCAGGCCGCCTGTTACCACCCTAAGCCCACCAAGTGCTCTGACTTGTATATCTTTCAGTGCTTTGGCCATTCTGCTCTAGCCTGATTATTGCAATATGTATTGTATATTAAGGTTTTTAAATGTAATTTAAATGTAATTTCATCACAATTTGTTTTAAACATTGTTTCTCATCATTTAATAATATATGCTACATTTCTGCATGTAATGTAATCTGCGAAAAAAGAGAACAAAATAAAATAAAGGTTTGACATCTGACGCTGCTTCCGGTCCAATTGTGGTTTGCATGTTGAGAAAGTGAGATGGGGTTGAGCTTCTCTGCTGTGCTGGAAGTGAAGTCAGGGTGCGTCGCTGGTCTCCTCCTGCACTTGGAGACTACAGTTGAAGGAAAGGATAAAACGTGTGCAAACCGCATAACCCATCCCTGTCTTAACATCAGACTTGGGTCTTCCGGTTTGCTCCCAGCTCGCTTGTGTGTGACAAACGTGTCTAATCCAGTTTAACTGCTTAAACACCTGTTGTGAACATCTTTTATTGGGCAGAAACCATTTTTTTTCCTGGCAGAAATTAAGAGCTGCACTTGTGTGTTGGATATAATAATATAGCTTAGTTAGGAATAATAAAAAATGTAAATGTTCATATTGTATAGGAATCTTATAAAGCTCTCTTTACAGATTTATTTCCCTTTTAAATACAGTAGATGTGTGCTTTCTTACTGTGTACTGCAACAAGCCATGCCTCTTTATTTAGGGGTTTGGGCTTTAGTTTTATTATTGAAGCTGAATATGCAGCAGCAGTTTTCTAAATGTCTGACTTGTCACATAATCAAGTTCTTCATTATTTGAGGTTTGATGTGTTGGTATCTTTAGTAATACTTGAAGTCGTGCTAGAAGAAGTTTGATGCTAAACTTAATGTCAAATGTATGACCACATTTTAAATAGTGTGTTTTATTGTATTCCTCTTTAAAAGCATACATTTTTGTCTGCTTTTTATATTTTATTTTCTTGCACTCCTTCCTGATAGGAGAAGTAAAATGGAATGTACAGCTGACTCAGACCTGTCTGCCCACCATTCAATTATTATTTCTTTCTTTTTGATGAAGAGCTGAGTTGAATGTAAGCTTCATCCATCAGGTCAACTACTGTTGGCTTTTCTTCTTTTGTACGGTTTAACTTGCACATATTTGAAAATACAGTGAGCCTTGAAATACCACAATACATTCTTTAAATCATATAACTCTCAATTTAGTGAAGTGTAGTGAAATTTCAGTTATCAAACATTTTTCAGCCTCAAACATTGTAGTTCTATAAAGCTGTTGTTACCAAAATGCATTGTTATTCATTTCACTTATATTTCTAAAAGTTTGCTTTAAATTATGACAAGGTTTATTTTCTTTTTAGTGGAGGAACCCGGATGAATCTTAATTTCATTAATTTCTGTATAACAAAAAATAATATTTTAGAACATTCCTCTATAAAAGATATTTTAGAACATTCCTCCATGCAAAAATGCTTTTTATGAAGTGTACGTGCCCAGGAGATCTGACGAGCACCCCGGCCAGAATGGAGAAGGATTTCTTGCCCGGCTGGTAAGCCATAATGGAAGGATGGCCAGATTGCAGATGCAGTCCAGACTGGATGCCTTATAATTTCCATCCAGGATGGGATGCTGGAAGAATGAATGGAATGATGGAAGCTGGGAGCAGTTCATCCCCTATATTAATAGGTGGCAATGTTCTTAACAAGTAATTACAGTTTGGACTTCGGCAGGGCTACAATGGAGTTGTAGTCCAGAAGTGCTACCCTGTAGGGGCCCTTGGGTGATGGCAGAGGGCATTACCAGAGGAGACCCTTCCCGGTTTCTGAATGTGAAAAATTGGATGAAAGATGCTCAGTTGGCTGTAGACCTGATAGGGGTGCTGTGTGAACTATAATTTTTTTGTTTGGTTGAGAATGTGTCCCCACAGTTGGCACTTAGCATAAAGTTACACCAGTTTTCTCTCTTAAATGATACCATACAAAGCACAAACACGTAAAAAATTTCCCTTCATTCTTATTAGAACCTCGCCATCCATTCTGTGCCTCTCCAACCACTTTAAAAGTCAAAAAGAAGAAATTCACAGCATTTTGCCCCAAGATTTCTAAAAGAAATTCACAGCACCAAATTATAATACAGTGATCCCTCGCTATATTGCGCTTCAACTTTCTCAGCTTCACTCTTATCGCGGATTTTAAATGTAAGCATATCTAAATATATATCACGGATTTTTTGCTGGTTTGATTTCTGCGGACAATGGGTATTTTAATTTATGGTACATGCTTCCTCAGTTGCTTTGCCCAGTTGATTTCATACAAAGGACGCTATTGCAAGATGGCTGAGAAGCTACCCAATCAGAGCACGTATTACATATTAAATAAAACTCCTCAATGATATACGATATGCTTCCCATGTGGCGCTTCGCATACTTGAAAGCCCAAACAGCACATACTGATTTTTGATTGTTTGCTTGTCTCTGCCTCTCTCTCGCTCTCTCTCTCTCTCTCTGACATTCTATGCTCCTGACGGAGAGGGTGTGAGCAGAGGGGCTGTTTACACAGAGGCTGTGTGCCTAGAGGATACGGACGCTCCTATAAAAAATGCTGAAAGAATACCTTCACATTGCTGCCTTCCTTGTAGCTGCTTTGTCCGGCAGCGCCTCTCATACTAAAAAGCCCTATTGATTTTTGATTGTTTGTTTTTCTTGCTCTCTCTCTTTCTCTCTCTCTGACATTCTCTGCTCCTGACACGCACTTTGAAGAGGAAGATATGTTTGCATTTTTTTAATTATGAGACTGAACTGTCATCTCTGTCTTGTCATGGAGCACAGTTTAAACATTTGACTAAAGGGTGTTATTTCATGTGTAGAGGGCTCTAATAATGTTAAAAAACTTATTTAGAAGGTGGTTAACAGGTTTTCAATGCTCTAACTGCGAAAATATTAGATTTCTAAATAAAGAATCCTACTTTGCGGAAATTCATTAACCGCGATAAACAAGGGTTGACTGCATGAGGCAGACAGAGAGGACATGGATGAACTTCATTTTTGTTTAATGTCCACCATAATCAAATGTGTTAAACATGGTGTAAAAATGTGCTGCTTATTCCAAAATAATCAAGCCAACACATCCAGTTTATTATTTGGTGACACAAAAAAATAACACACTCTTGCCATAATGAACAACTAGATTTACAGGGCCTAGAGTGGACACTGTTGTTGACATTGCTGTTGTAAAGTCTGACCATTGTTCTCGGGCTATACTGTTTGGACTACTAGATGGGTTGAAGTCTTGCGAATGTGTGTTTCCAAAGTCTTGCTCTGATGTTTTTTTTGTGATGCACTGTCCTTATTAACAAGACTGCCAACATATTTGATTGGAGCATCATTTCAAGTGATTGGTGCACTAGGGTTTGCATTTATGCACATCACTTGTGTTTTAGAGGCACTGATTTTAAGGCCTGTTTGCTTAGCAAAGATGATCATTCTGTCAGTCTTCTGCACATGGTGTATTTTTGAGGTTTGGCAGTTGTTTTAATTTGCATGATCTAGTCAATGGCAAGCAGAAAGAATATATGAGAGATGATATATCCCAGCTGTACTCTAGACTCCACTGGAAACCACTCTGACAGGGTTCTGTCAACTATGACTCTGCACTGAAAATGAAGGTAGAACATCCCCATAAGTGTGACCATCTTTGGCGGATCGCCATATGACTTTAAGATCTTTCATCAGGTGTCATGGTGCAGGCTGTCAAAGGCTTCCCCGAAGTTGATGTATAAGGGGATCCCACTCTATGATGACTTGTATTGCAAGCAAATATTACAGTAAAATCTGGATTTATAGTTCTTATTTAGTTTTAAACTTGTGAATAGAAGCTTTACATTAAGCTAGTTGATATCTACCAGTAGACTTCAACTTGGCTCCTGTAAGATGTAGCAGATATTCCCCTTGAAAAGTTACCCAAAAACTGTTGCTCACATTCAGATATGCACTGTATGCAGGAATTAAATAGCACAACAAAAATTTAATGCTATGCTGTTACATTTGTTCTTTCGCATTATTATTAACCAATGACAAAAGCATGGAAAAACAGATCTCTGTTGGCACAAACAAATGAAAATGAGACATGTGCATTTAGGCTACAACAAAGGAAACAATGTGTGATGTCAAAAAATCTAACACGGCTGAAAAAGAGGGTGAACGGCAGCCTAGCAACAGGTTACTTCATCTTCTGACTCTGCACAGTGAATATAGCTACACATATATATATATATATATATATATATATATATATATATATATATATATATATATATATATACACACTAATAAAAGGCAAAGCCCTCACTCACTGATTCACTCACTCATCCATCACTAATTCTCCAAGTTCCCGTGTAGGTAGAAGGCTGAAATTTGGCAGGCTCATTCCTTACAGCTTACTTACAAAAGTTGGGCAGGTTTCATTTCAAATTTCTACGCGTAATGGTCATAACTGGAACCTTTTTTTCTCCATATACTGTAATGGACGTTAGCTCGATGGCCGTGGGGGCAAGAGCTGCGTGTGACATCATCACGCCTCCCACGTAATCACGTGTACTGACTGTGACCGTAGTACATGGAAAAGAAGGAAGAGCTCCCAACAATAAAACAGCGGAGAACCCGTGGATTAAATAAAAAGGCTGCTTAGTTGGCGAAGCAATGAAAAACAACGGCCTTATATGGCATTTGTTTCTAAAACAGTGGAGAAGCTGTGTAAAGGCTGCTTCACAAAAAAAACAGAGGAGAGCCTTATATGGGCAGGCAGTCAGCCAAACAAGGGAACCAATAAATAACTATAATCGTAATAAAGGAACAAAAAAATAGTGGAGAACCCACAAATTAAATAAAGGAAATGGGTACTTGAACAGTAAACTAAGTCTAAAATAGCTACACAATAATTATAACAATCGTAATAAACGAACAATAAAACAGTAGAGAACCGCGAAGCAAGGAGAATAAAACAGCGGAGAAGCTGTGTAAAGGCTGCCTCACAAAAAAACAGAGGAGCGCCTTATATGGGCAGGCAGTCAGCCAAACAAGGGAATCAATAAATAACTATAATCGTAATAAAGGAACAAAAAAATAGCGGAGAGCCCGCGGATTAAATTAAGGAAATGGGTAACTGAACAGTAAACTAAGTCTAAAATAGCTACACAATAACTATAACAATCGTAATAAATTAACAATAAAACAGTAGAGAACCGCAAAGCAAGGAGAAAGGACGGACTTATGTGGCGTTCGTTTATAATACAGCGAAGAAGCAGTGTAAAGGCTGCTTCAGAAAAAAACTGCGGAGCGCCTTATATGGGCAGGCAGACAAGCAAAGAAAGGGAATCAAATTACTATAATCGTAATAAATGAACAAAACAACAGCAGAAAAGGCGCGGATTAAATAAAGGAAATGGGTACCTGAACAGTAAACTAAGTGTAAAATACCTACACAATAAGTATAACAATCGTAATAAATAAACAATAAAACAGCGGAGAACCCGTGGATTAAATAAAAAGGCTGCTTCGTTGGCGAAGCAAGGAAAAGGGACTATGCATATATATATATATATATATATATATATATATATATATATATATATATATATATATATATATATATATATATATATATATATATATATATATATATATATATATATATATATATATATATATATATATATATATATATATATATATATATATATATATATATATATATATATGTATATATATATATATATGTATATATATATGTGTATATACGTATATATATATGTATATGCATATATATTGCTGTAAACAAGCTAGGTAGAAAAATATCAAACATTTAGCACTGAAGCAAAGGCAAAGATAACAAAAGCCAATTATAAAGCATCACGAAAATTAGAGTCTGGCTCCCTTACAAAATGAACTGAATAGCTGATTTTTTAAAATTTTTTTTTACTATGCCTCCAGGGCTGCTGGAATTGAGGGGGAAAATGGCTTCCAAAACCCCATAACCATACACATGTGATATCATTAATTGGTAGACATCTTGGGTCACATTCCAAACAATACAAAACAAAGAGATAAAGAGGACTTAAGACGTAAAAGCCAGATATAGATAAGGTCAAACCTTTTGAAAGTCACACTCCTGCACCCTCCACTCCTCTCATAGGAGGCAAATGCAGAACTGGTAATCAGTCCTAATAGAAATACAAGACAGGGTTTGAACCAAGGAGAGTATCTCTAGCAGTCAGCCCCTATGCTGCCTAAATTTAAAAAAATGTAGTGTATGGTATATATATATATGTGTGACTAGAGGGTGACCATTTAAAAGCAATATAAAGACTACAGAATTTTGGATCAAGACTTAGAGATAAGGAGGTAAAGGTCACTAGTCCTAAAAACACAGCTGCCTTAGAGGCAGAAAGGAAATAGCAAAGGCTCTTTTGAAGGGATGTGTGAGCTTTCAGAGAGAGATGAGCAGGCTTTGCCTTGATGACTTAGGCAGTGACAGATGCTGCATCCTTTATGATGTGTTTATGTTATCTACTGGCTTCCCATTGAAGTGAACCTTTTGTTTTTAATCAAGCGTATTTTTTTTTTCTTTTTTGTGCACTGCTATTTTTGAGCATTTCTCCATTTTAGTCATGGTTATTTCTATATGACAAGGAAGCTCTTGACTTTGACATCCTGCCTATTCTACGTGTTTTGTCTGGAAATTTAATTGCCACCTGGGGAACATCCTGTAAGAAATTTTAATTAAGACTTTGTCATCAACAGACGAACATTTTAAATGCACCTGAGAAGAGTGCTAATATTCCCTTTATTAAAAATGGTATGACTTCTATTTTATCTTAATATGCCGTGAGTGCTGAAGAGTGCAAAAATTTCAATATCCCATAATTATTAGTATTACCTCAGAATAGTTTCCTGAACAAGACAACTGACCATGTCTCCCTAAAACAGAAATAAGAAAGAGTGGTAACAAAATTTTTATGTCCTCATAGCCTCAGCACACTCTTAGGTTGTCTGTATTGCAAGAAGAGTGGTGTAGACATTTTAGCTCATCACTGTGATGACACAAATCAAAAATAATATAAACAGTGCACATTTCTAAAAAAAAAATGAAAATAAACAGTAAATTCTTAAAAAATTGTGTTGTTCATTCAGCTGGAAAGAAAAATATGAATTTCCAGTCATTCAGCAGAAGCACACTTGACTTTGAGTTTAATGAAGAGGCTGTGGGATAAAGATCTAGCACTGCACACTATAAGTCTTTAATAATGTTTTTTGTTAAAATAATGCTGGGTCTGCTTCTTTAATTATTTAAATAGTTATGAAATACATCAATAATTTTTTCAGTTATCTGTGTTTAATTGGTTTATGTATATACAGTTCAAATAGATATTTACTGTATGTTAATTTGCTTTGTTTGTTGGAAAAGCTTGCAAGTAATGTTTTGTGTTCTGAAAGAATAAGTAACTACACATAAGAAGAGCTAGAAGTCCTTTTTTGATTATATTTCTCAGTACTACCCTGATATTTTGACTTACTCCAAAAATATAGACACAAAGAATAAAAATATCTACAGGTACTTTGAAGAGTCAGTCACGATGTTACATGGGGAAAAAAATGAAAAACATAACTTTTTATAATCTTGTTCTGGACATGTTTGTAGCACTGGTGGTTCACAACTTATTTACTGTTCTTATCATCATATTGTAGATGCTGAAAGCCATTTTGATCACACAAATTTAAAAATAATGTTATCTTGGAATCTTAGAGAGCAATACTCGTTCTGAGATTCATCCTCACCTTGTGAACATGTGCCAAGACCAGTTCACTGGCACCAATGGAACTGAAAACAGGTTTACATTGATCACTCACTAAAGATTGCTTTTCTCATTTGTAATTCAAGCATTAGACCTCATGTAATTGTCTCCACCGTGATGCCAAAGATTAAACAAAATATCTGGCTCAACTGAAAAACTCTTGGCAATAAGTATCATTTTGTATGTATTGTTACACCCTCTCCCCCTTTAAACTTGATACCCTTGGCAAAAGGCTTTTCCAATTCAGGTACCACTGTAACTGAGACCAGTTTTATCTTCGCTTCCACAACAGCTTACTCCCACCTGGTATCTAACCTGACCCCAACTTTTTGACCTGTTGCATAGCCGTTATGTAAGTACTGGAGTGGCTGAGTTAAAACAAGATGTTTTGCAGAATTTTAGTTATTTAAGATAATGTTATGGATACATAACAGGTTTGCACATCAAAAAGTTTTACGTAATGCCACACAGATGTTACAGATAAACAAGGAGGAAAGGGGAAGACATAAAACTGCATTCAAATTAAATCTGGTTCTGCCAACACGTATAAAAGAATTAAAGCTTAGTATCCTTGTATGTGTTTGGTTTCCATAGCTTCAAAGATAAGAAATTGATAAATGATGAAATAATGTTTTGCTCAGATAATGGAAATGTAAAAGAGCATATGGTGTTATTGGTAACATCCTTAAATAAACTGGTCAATTCACTACCAATTGAATATTAATATGCAGAGGCAATGAAAGCAAACTGGCATTCTTAACAGCATTTTTCACAGCCATACTCTTTGTTCCAGGCTATCTCGGAGGCCTAGTTGCTTTTCCATTGTCCTGCAGCAAGCAGGAAACTGCTAAAGTGCCTGGCTTCGTGAGGTGGCTAGTGAGACAAACAGACAGCTTTTCTGATTCTTAGACAGAAGCATGGCACTACTCCCAGTTTTTCTTTTCCGGGTCTTTTCATGGCAGCTTTTCATTTAAATTCATGCTGCCAATCAGATTGAGAATGGAGTAAAAAATACTTCTCTTGTTAACTGTAGCATGCCTTCCTTCTACAAGCCAGTCCAGCATTGTGAGCCAAACATTGGCATTTGGTATGCAGGCTGGCCCACTGTTTATCAGAGTTCAGTTTGCCACTTGCAGTAGATTTACCTAATTGAGCCCTGTTGTAATTACTGTTGTGCCAGGAAATTAAGTTTTCCACCATTTCCTGACTCTTCTACAATCTCAAAAGAATGAACACTGAAGGAAAATACACATAAAAGTATGGGCGCAATTAAAAAAGTAAGGTTAATGAAAACATTTAAGTAAATTATAGGTAAGAAGAAAATTGAAGATAAAAGTCAACAAGAGCATTTTATTTACAGTTAATGTTTAGGCAATATGGTTAACCAAATGGTTTTCAGATATGAGAAGCAGAAATATTTGTTTTTCGTTTAAGCAGTGGTACGTTCTCCAACCAGTAATCCATGCTCAGATGTTTTTGACCTTTTTTTTCAGGTAGGAAAACCTCTCAGCTGTCGTCATATTAGCTGAAGTCATAACTTGGAGTAAAGTGAGAAATGTGTCTTTTCAAATGATTTCATTGAGCAGGTGTACATTTGTTGTCATTTAGTTGAAGGATCCTCCCTTAATGATCTGAATAACTTCAAAGCTCTTGAGGTTCAAGTAGATTGGGAATGTACACTTCCTAAAGCTTACTGGCACTGTTTAGACTTTCAACCCTTCTGGTCTCCTTCTTAATGTCCATGTGTGTTAACTAGTAACCAACTTTGGCTGTACTTCTAATTTTATACTAATAATGTAGTATTTGACTTTTGCTCTCATCTAAAACTTTACCCCGTCTTGCTAATAGTTAACTATATGTATAGAAATTTCCTTGCATGAGGCATATAGCAATACTTTTTAAAGCATGTCTTTTTCATTATGAACCCTTTTATGTTTTAAGGAAACAAGGCATTCCAAATATACAGTGTATCATTTTTTCTCCTTTTGATACATCCATTTTGATTCCATTCTTTACATATGCCATGCATTATATATGAATACCAAAGGTAAGTAAATAAAATGATCTCTAAGAAGAAAATAAGAGATCAAAATTGAAAGAAGACTGACAAAAAAAATCATATTCAAGAAAGGGTCAATATCCTATAGAATAGTTGGAGATATGTCTGTGGTGTATAGCATGTTTTTTAGCCATTGCAAAATAATCAGTATTTTGGGAGATAGTAATGAGCCGATAGAATGGCTTTTGAGAATGTAATATATATCTGAGAAAATTCCACAAAAGACTAGGTCTAGATGATTAGGATGATCCACAAACCAATGTGAAGAGTTGATGTTTGTAGAATTATTTCTCTACAAGGCTTATTTTTGACTATGAGGAATAGCTTGCATTCCTGTCATATTTCGACCTGATCGTGAAACGTTTAGAGGTTGCTCCATTCTGATCAGTTTATTTGTACTGTTAATACATATGTATTCTTGTGAGGTGTCCTTAAGTTGCTAAGTGATTAGTAAACAATAAAAAAATGAAACTGAGAATATTGTAGTACTTAAAGTGAAGTTCCCACAATATTCTAGTAGCAATTGCAAGTTTCAGAACATTGTTGTATTAAGTAGGAGTTTCAAGGACATTCTAGCACTAAGTAGGAGTTTCTATTTTAGCCCTGTGTGAAAAAGATGCCTGCAACGGCCACCATTACCAGACATTCCTTGACAACTTAAGCTGACAAATGAACCTGAACAGCTGAAGTTGGAGGATGTGGTAACAGAAAGAAAAACATCCTTCTTTGATATCCTTATAGAAAAAGGCAAAGAAAGGGCTTAATTGTTTTTCAAGAACCCATCAGAACAGTGACAGATAATCCGCACACGTAATGATAGTGAACAATGCAGCTGAAAAAAATCTCATCAAAAAATACAGTGACATACTGACAAAGGTTGAACAACTAAACCAGATTATTCTTCGACCGGTCACAAACCATAGCAATAATTTTCCAACTTCATAAAAGACAACGCTAATATTGAAGACCTACAGTGTGCAATAGTTGTCTGCTGTTCAGCGCAGATGACATAAAAACTGCAAAATGGAGTGACCTCGAAATCTTGTTTATTTTCATTAAAATTGTATTTCTTTGGGTGGGGGTTGAATTATGTTTTATTAATTTTGTCTCTTTTTCTGTAGTGTTTTTCTTTTTTTTTCTAGTTTGACTATGAAGTAATTTTTTATATAAGTTTGACTTGATTGTATGCAATGTTATTTTCTTTAAATAAAATTAATTTTTTTTTATATAATTGTGATAAAGAATTAAACAAGCCTTGTGGAGAACTTGAATCTGCTAAGTTTTTTTTTGACAACCCTACTGAATGAAGGTCCATTAAGGTTCAGTAGGCTTCAAACAGTATATTAAAATAGGTGTAACGTAGGGTCGTATTTTTAAAAATGTGATATAAGTGAAAATGGATGATCTGTATACTGTGGGGAACAGCACGACACAGACAGGCAGACACCGATGGTTGATCATCACATACGCATTTATTAAATTTTGATCACGGGTCCCTATAGGGTTGAGCTTCCATGCTCTGTTCCCATGGTCCTCATACCAACCAGGGTGGCTGCCCTCTCGTGGTCCGTAGGAGGCGTAGTCCCTCTTCCGGTCCTTCTGGGTGTCCTGGCTGGGTACCACCCCAGCCGCTCGCCACAATATGTTTAAAATTTTATATTGTGACTATTTTGAATTTATTTTAATATGGAGGTTTACAAGTTTATGCAGTGGTTATTTCTGTTGCTCTACACTTTCAGAGACTTCATTTTGAAATTTCATTCTTAGACCCATAGGGGCTAGCAGCACATCCCGCGAGGGCAGGTCTCCAACGAAGTGTGTCCTACTTGTGTGCATCTAGGGTCCGGTCCTGCAACACAATAAGCAGAAACAGGAGCGGGGCTCCCCACTCTGACTGGCACCCCGGCATTTGATACTTAGGTTTCCGTGCCCCCCAGATTGGAACATCAGACGGGACTGCTCGCACACCATCGCTTCAGCTGACTTCGGGGTTTCCCTCTGCCTTCGCAGAGGGCGGCCCTTCTCAATCAGCCCTACTCGCCGGCTGCCTGCCGTGGGGCCATCTCCTCAGCCCAATCTGGTCCTTCCCTGGCTCGGGACGGACATTCGTTGGTCCTGCCTCTGACCAATCATCGCCGGGCATACAACACACACCGTCCAATCCCTTGCCTGCCTTGCGGAGGGATGTCCGGTTCTCCGACATCTTTGCCACACAGCCCCTGATGCGCTGGCGAGCCTTCCGGCAGCTCCGCAGCTGCCGCGGCTTTCCAAGCTGCAGCGGTTCCTCCTCCACAGCTCTTCCTGGTGCTTGCCGCACTGACGAAGCCCCGCAGATCGGCACGCGTCTGCCACCGGCGCATATCTGGGCAGTCCCTGCCTGCAACACAGAATCAAAATCCGGCCCCCCAGGGCTGACTGCCGTTTGACAGGGAACTCAACTCCCGGATCCTGTCTGTCTGAGGAGTCTTCCTCGGCGTGGCCTTGCTAGACGTGATTTCGTCCCAGGTGTCCTCAGCGGTGGTGTGCTCATGTGAGTCCACTGCACTCCTGCTACGCCGGTTGTTGTCTTCCCATCATGTGGGGACGGCGCTTCTGTGAAATGTGGGCGGTTGTCGGTGCGCGTGTGGGCTCTCCAGCTGCACCAGACTGCCCAGAAAATTATTTTTATAGAGGGATCCCCACCTTGTACCAGGCAGAGAGTCCCATCTGGGATGCCATTGTGGGGAACAGCCTGGACACAGACAGGTAGACACCAATGGTTATCACCACACATGCATTTATCAAACATTACTTATTATTATTTACAACGTTTAACAGCACACAACCCAGTGCCCCTTCACCAATCACCCTCAGTACAGACCTTTTCCTCAATGCCTCTCCTTCTGGTCGCCTCCTCTCCTCCAGGCTTCGTCCTCTACCACCCGACTCTAGCTATCGAATGGAGGGAGGCGGCCCCTTTTATCTTTACCGGCCGTGCTCCTGGTGCCTCTTGATGAACTTCCGCCTGCACTTCCTGGTGTGGTGGAAGTGCTGACGTCCAGGGCTCTTCAGGCATCCGGGTGCCCCCTGGCGGTGACCATAGGCCCCTATAGGGTTGAACTTCCATGCTCTGTTGCCTCGGCCCCTATACCAACCAGGGCAGCTGCTCTCTCGTGGTCCAGAGGAGGCGTAATCCCTCTTCCAGTCCTTCAGAGCATCACGGCTGGGTACCACCCCCAGCCGCTCGCCACAATACATTTAAAATTTTATATTGCGACTATTTTGAATTTATTTTAATATGGAGGTGACAAGTTTATGCACTGGTTATTTCTGTTGCTGCACACTTTCAGGGAACATTTTGAAATTTCATTCTTATACAATTTGCTTGTTCTGTGCATCTCTTTGTAGACTTTACTCGGGGGATTCTAAATTCATTACTTAGTTTAATTTGTTCATTCATTCACTTACTGAAGCTGTTAATTCTAGTTAACATTCATAAACAGCCATAGCATATCATGGCAGCATCAGGAGCACAACAGAAGTGACAAAGGACTCGGCACTAGTGTTTTTTCAGGAGAAACTCATTACCTCCCCACCAAACGCACTCCTACAGGGTCTGTTGAAAGTCACCAGTCAGATTAACCAGTGCTTCTTTACAAATATAAGGTGCAACTCATATTCTAGAATTAAAGTGAAGATGGAGAATGGAGGAGAAATGCACACTGGCTATGTGACTGCTGCATAATTCATATGTGTTGCTTTATGTAATCAAAAGTGCGAATGTGGTACAATCAAAAATACATTTGTTTAACATAATTTCAAATAAAAGCAGATATAAAGCTGCAGATGCCTTATTTCCCTTTTCTTGTTTTGGTCTTTATGAGGCTGTACTAACAGCCTTAGTGATATCAAAGGTGGCTCCATACATTGTTCTTTGTGATTCAGTGTTTATCTGTCTCGCTTAATCTACTGCTTATACCATATACAGAACACATGGCTGGTTGGTATGGTAAAGCCCTTGGTCATATTCTATGAGTAATGTTTTCATACTGGTGTAGAACTAATTATTGATTTTTGTCTTTCTTGTCTCTCTTATGTTTATTAGAGGGGCAGAAAAGTAATTCTTCTTAAGTCTTATTGCTAATGTTTCCATCTTTTATTAGCTAACAAGTCATTTTCAAAGCAGCTGACTTTCCAGTGAACATAAACAATAAGTTGTTCTTTTGAAACCCCCTCCATTATTTTTATTGATATCTGATTTTCTCATTTCTGTTAGGGCGGTGTGTTCTGCTTTAGCAGCCAAGACACTTGAGTTTAAATCACAAGTTTGTCATTTTAATCCTCAGCTGTGTGACCCTGAACAAGACACTAAACTGCCTGTTCTCCAACTATTAAAAAAAAAAAAAATAGCTGTAAACAATTGTAATGTACCATATTCCTGTAGGCTGCCTTGGATAAAGGTGTCAGCTAAATATGGTATGGAAGCTAAGCTGATAAAAATCTAGATGATTAAAATGAGGAGAAAATCAAAATGTACAATATAAGACTTCTGTGTACTTTATCAGAAAAAAATACACATCTTTTCTTAATAAATCCATCTACTTTCGGTTTGTTTGTCAGGGTCAGGCTTGTGGTGTCTTCTGTAATTTTCCAACAAGAGTAAATCACACATTGTGGTGTATTTCCAAGTCTACAACCTATAAGCAGAAATGAACAGTTTAATTTATAAAACTTTCAAGCTGAATGTAAAAATATGTGTATGGTTAAAACATTGGTGCATACAAAACCCATTAGCCACAGTGGTCCCTTGAGACCCACTTTGAGGTCACTCTAAATTGCTCCATTTTGAGTGTTTGTATAGTTGAGTCTGTGTGTGCCCTTCACTCACTGGACTCCCATCGAGTGATGGATCTTATGCTTAGGCTTCCTCAGTAGAGTGCAGTTTCCTCTCAAAATGGTCAGGCAAAATTAGGCAGGCACTGTGGCACTACATTATTTTCTGTATGAACATGTATTGTTTTAATTAATGTTGTTTCATAATGATTTTTCCATGGAATTTAAATGTACATGTTTTTATTTTAGTGAAAAATAACACTTTCTATACCCGACACCGGCCGAAATATATCAGTAAACACCCCCTGCCACAATTTCTTTATAAACAAGATATACAGGTACATCTCTGTTCATCACAGTCATATAGTCTGCCTCACGTCTGTCTTGAAGCTGTCTTCTCTCTTTGTCTTTTCTTGGACATTGTACCGGGTTAGGAAATATTGCCATGGACCTACTTTTAGCACTAAGTAGAAAAAAATTACATCAACTCCAGAACCAGCTCTAGAATTTTTGCTGCCCTAGTAAATGCCCTCATATCCCATTCCTTGCCACATTATGAGTAAATGATGCAGTTTACTTACATATATTAAGTATATCACTAAAAGTCATTTTAGCAAATGTAAAACAATGGGTAAGTGTCTGTTCCTTCTGAAACACAGGATCATTTAGCATCCTTTAGGTTGCTCTGTATGTTTGTTTTGTACAGTGTATATATATAATATAGAATCCTACACTGTACACACTGTGTATTTTTTTCAAATGTATAAGGTTTGGTGTACATATATAGGTTAGGAATAGTCATTCAAATAATGTGACTTACTTACTTAGTAATTGCAATTTGTAGAGTGAAAGTAACTTTCAGTTACCTGAAACATTGCCCTTGTTAAAGGTACACACCAGCAATATGTGATGAGATGCATCATTTAACTGGTTATTAAAAGCAGCGTCGCTATGTGTTTATGCAGTCTTGGAAGGTGAATTTAGCAGTTATCCACTGTGGAGCAATTTTAAAAGAAAACAAATCAGCCTACAACATTCAAAACTGCCACAATTTTTGCTACACAAATTCTGTCCCTTTCTCCCTGACCAACTTGTAAAGACACATTTTATCTTGTGAGTTATTTAAGTATCCATTTCACAAACAAATTGGGGTAATCAGACTCTAAGACAGCTGCAATGCTCAACTCTAATGCATATATATAAAAATTATATAAAACCTCAATTCTCTGTCTGTGTATGTCTGTGAAGGTTTTTAGTCATTCAGGTCATGGTATATCTATCCGAACTAAGTCAAAAACATCTTGAAGATGTGTCTCCTCTCATCCAAGGATCTTCTTTGGGTTGAAGAAAACTAAACTAAAGGAGCTGCTCAGATGAGTGGTGAAACATTTCCAAGAATACTACTAATAAATAAACTGTCTCTGTAGGTCCTATTTAAATGTTGTCTTTTAAACCACTTCCAGTATTCCCCCAAGTAGCACACAGTCTTCTGCTGCTCTTTGTAGAAAGCTAAGCAACAAGAAACAGGCTTTGGGTTGTAGAAAAGTGATTCTTCAAGGCCAATTGCATTACAAAGTGAAATGGAGTTTGTTGTTGGTCTGCCCTAGAATCTGTAGAAATAGTTTGGCAGAATCCAAAGATTTAAACATTCCCATGGGTCAAAAAGGGTTTGCTGTTTATTAGTGGACTTAGTGCAGCATTACAGAAGTATAGTCACTACTGGAGATTATATTAGTTCTATGGTAGAACTGTGTAAAGTTTGCCAAAGAAAGAGATATATAGTAAACAGAGGATGTTTTGGGGCACCACAGGTTACCCTGTTTAATGTTTGGTGATGAAATATTCAAAATTGTAAAAGTAAAAAAAAAAAAAACACTACTGAGGATTTTATGGCTTCTTGCAGCCTACAATTACTTCTTCCTGCAGAGGTCCTTCTCAGTCAGATCTCAGGTCCAGTATGATGAACTTCCTGTGGTCTCTTTCCTCAATGAATATCGCCCTGACACTGGTCAACATGAAGTGCTTCAAGAGGCTACTTTTGTGCGACTTGAAAACCATACTTGCCACATCACATCACCCTCTCCAGTTTGCCTATAACCCAAACAATTCCTTTGCATATAGTATATCATCTACTCTTCATCTGGCCCTGTCCCATCTGGACAAAAGAGACACTTTGCTAGATTATTTTTAAATGATGCCCGTTCATCTTTGAACACCATCAGCTCTCAGAACCTCAAAGGGAAGTTGTGTCTGCTAGGCTACAACACTTCCCTATGTAACTGTAACCAGGACTTCTGACAGAGAAGACAGATACCAACTCCAGTACCATCGCGCTGTGCACTGGCATCACCCAGGGCTTTGTATTTCACCCACTTCTGTTCACTCTGCTGACTCATGATTGTACAACTGCGTACAGCTCAATCACCCGCTTTTGTTTTGCAGTTGAGACATCATTAGTGGCCAATGGGGAAGAATCACCTTACAGAATGGAGATATGATGGACTGCTGCAAGTGTAACAATATGTCTGTTAATTTGGAAAAGATGAAAGACATAACTGTTGACTTTAGGAAAGCCCAAGCTATCCATCCCCCACTGTACATCAAGGGCTATGTGGTGGAATTGGTCAAGAGCAACAAATTCCTTGGTGTGCATCTGGCAACTAACCTTGCTTGGTCAATTAACCCCACTTCCATTGCTAAGAAGGTGCAGTAGCTCTTCCTCTTTCTTTGATGTCTGAAGGAGGCAAACCTTCCTTCCCCATTCTCATCACATTCTACAGGGGCACCATCAATAACATTCTGACCAGCTACATTACTGGCTGGTTTGGGAACTGAAGTGTTTCTGACCTCAAGGTCCTACAGTGGATTTTTCACACAGCAAAAAAGATCATTGGGACCTCTCTACTCTCCATTAAAGACACCTTTATAAAAGTTGCCTCTGCAAAGCCTGTATCATTGTGAAAGACCACTGCCACCTCTCCCACAGTCTCTTCATCCCTCTTTCATCTGGCAGAAGCTTCTGAACATCTGAACCAGTTCTGCAACAGCTTCTACACTTGGCACTGAACTCTGGACTCTGTGCTGGCAGTTTGTTACACTTGTTACTACTGTTGTTTTTTATTATTGTTTTTGTTTATTTATTTATTAATATCTGTTTGAAATTTTTAATATTTATTAACTTATCTATTATTTATTTATCTTTAGATTTATAGTATAGTTCTTTACCTGTCTTATGCTTGTCCTGTGTTTATGCATATGTTGTCCTGCGGTCTTGGGGAACATTGTTTCATGTCACTCTATGTTGCGATACTGTGTAAGGATGGTATGTCTATAAAGCCACTTTACCTGCTTATGGTATTATAGGGCAGAGGAAGCAGAAGGAGTGGAGTTAGATGTCTTCTGTCTTGCAGTGAGTTCTCCTCCATTCTAAACCAAACAGAAAATATTTTGTTAATGACAGAGTCACACCCACATCCTTCCCTGTATTTCTAGATGAACCCAAACCCGTAAGACACACCCAATGCTTATGTGCGTGACAAGTTATAAAACAAAGTAGAATGCTCATGTATCAGTTCATCCATTTCCTGAATGTGCATCATGTATTAAGGGTTGTGAGATCCGAGAACCACTCATGATCAGACTACAGTTCTTTTCAAGGCGCAATCACTCATATCTGGCCAGTCTGCAGACATTATTTAATCTTTGTTAAGTGAAAGGTAATTGGCGTAACAAGAAGAACACAAAATTACAACAGTGAAAATGTGTAAACCTCCCACAATGACACTGACGGGGCCGTTATTCAAACCAGTACAATGTAGTTCAGTCTAAACTTTGGTGGGCTCTTCAGCCAACCATTGAGGACAAATGTATGTGATTCTCAGGGAAGATCAAATTTAGGCATCTGCTGGTCTTCACAGGAAAAGTGGAAGTAGTCTCCTAAAGAACAACAGTTCCAGTTTTACAACAAGAAAATCAGATTTTCTCCTGCAGAATGGAGAAACAAATAATTTTTGTTCCCAATAAATATTCCCAATTGCACTCCCGTGTGGGGCCGATGATTAAACCAGCTGGGCTTAACTATCTCTGCCTCGCCCGCTGGCAGCCATCCCGGGTCCCCACAGGGTTGGGGAGAACTCCATTTCCCATGAAACCCTGCGGGAAACTGAGGCATCATCAACCAGGGAGGCTGCCACCAAGCATTCCGGGGGAGGTACTGAGAAGTCCATGGCTGCTCCCCCGGACTATATACAGCAGGGTCGTCCCGAACAGGCATAGGACCCGGCTGTCCATTACAATATATACAGTATACTTTATACATGAAAATATGTTGTCGTACCTTGCATAACTGAATAACCTTTATGGCACAATAGCAATTCAATACATTTATGATCACTACAGTATTTGGATTTAATAATCTTCATGTGGTAAAAGGCTGACTCACATAAATAAGTAGAGCTGAATAATGCAGTCAATGAGGTAGCTCTTGGAAGGACTTCTTATGCTTAGTGATCGAGTGACTCACCCGGAACGATGCTTCGGTTTGTTTGCCTTTGCTTTTGAATTCACCCAAATGAAAAATGACGGCTGTCCGATTAGCTGCGATTTTAGTTCCCTCTCCTTTCTCTTTCTCAGATCACTTTTTGGAAGGAAGTCAGGTTTCGTAGTTTTTATGAGCAGTTCGAAAGTGCCTTTCCATATTTTCCTTCTTTGGAATAGTAATGATAGATTGACAGATCGGACAAACGCACTTCGGTTGTGACATTGTGAGAAAAAAAATCCTCTTCCAATTCCACATCCAGCCCATACCCTCCCCAAACAAATTTTTTTTGACATCCCTTCTTTAGTCAATATAAATTGGAAGGCTAACTAGATCACAGCCAGAGTTTTGCAATAGCTCGCTCATTTGATCGTACGTGCGGGATGACCAGTGTGTTAGAAGAAAAGAGATCTCAGACTGGCCGCCCTGTATGTCAATCAAGTGGCAAATGCCATAGGGAGGATATATGATAGACTAACGTTTAAAAAAAATTTTTTTGACTGCAACGCGATCTACCTGCACTACCTTTGCGATCTACCGGTCAATCGCGATCAACGTCTTGGGCACCCCTGTTGTAGTTTGTCTTCAGCTTGTATAGTTTCTTCAGATTTTTATGACACCAGAGCAGCACATTTTGAAAGTCCTGCTTGGTGTGCATTTGCTAACCGTCTAGAGCCTTGCTGATAGAAAACATTGATTTTATATCTGTCATAGTGTGTTAGCTTAACAATTTGTAAATGTCTCCTCTCTATATACCCATTTTTTTAAAAATAAAACTACACCACTAGCACGCCTTGTTCAGCTAATCACTGCCTCATTAATTTGAAAGGCTAGGCTTCCCTGAGGAGAGGCTTGGGATACAATCCTAATATGTTCTAGACATCTCCAAAATATCAGTAGTTTTTTAGAAAATAAAAGTAGTTATTGTCATCTTTTATTGTAGTAATAGTTATTTATTCTTATAAATAATGATTGCCCATAATTTTCTTAGCCTAAGTGCTCGCTACTGTATAAATATACTGTATATTTTATATGCATATTGTGAATAAAAGATTGAAACGCAAACAAGGGGTTGGGGTGTTAATAGACACCCTGCTTATTGTCCAAGTGGAATTCAAAGCAGTGTAAACAAAACTTGCAGAATGGGCAGAGCTGACGGCAGGAAATGATGTCCTCTGAAAGCCTGATACAAATGGAGCATTTAGTATAATAAAAATATTAGTATGGAAGTAAAACACATCATAATTGATAAAACTCCATTTGGCTTTTTACCAGCCTACCTTGACAGTTGCCTGGTCTTCAAAAGGGTGCAACAGGTTATCCCTTTTACCTCTCTGCTTGTTTTTTTTATCACCCATCTCTCAAACATTTTGTTTCAGTCCCCATTTTCTGGTACACACTGCCAGCAAGACATTATTCATTGCCTTCTAATTTCAAAGTCAGTGCTTACAAGCAGGCATCCATTTATACCCTGTTCATCATTTTCTGGGTAAGTGATTGCCCTATAAAATACTTAGGCCATCCAGTGTACAGTACGTGGCCCTAATTCCATTAGACCCTTATTCCTTGAATGAAGCATGGCCAAAGTATGTTCCCTATGGGCATCCTTGCTGCTATCTTGTATGACTTCCTGTAAGACTTCTAATGCCTTCCACATTGTCTGCTGTCCTCTTCATTAAAAGATCAAAGGTGCTGATTAAGCAAAATAGCAAAATAACTTTTTACGAGTGACAGTCTGCTCAGGCTGTATATGGGAGACATGGCATCCCTACCCCTAGAGCTTTTTATAATTTCTATCGCTTCTCAATTTTTCCACTGTCTGCCTGTCAATTGTCTTTTAGTTCTGATCATGGCCCTCATGTGGGTCACTTCGTAAAAAACTGTAAATCAGTGTCAAGCATATGTTCTTAACATTTATTTTCCTTAATGTACAGCCACAATCTGTTGATCCGGTAAATGATGAGGAATCAAAATATAGACTTTTTATATGCTAACACTGGGCTTTAACAATCAATTTTTCATTTCTATAGTGTCTTAGCACTTATTATCCTATTAAGTAGTATTTCAAAAACACTGCCCTTTTTGTACAAAAGAATATTCAATACAACTTCTGTGATTCAGTAATTTGCACATTCTCCTTGAATGTGCATTTCTAATAACTTTTATTATTTCCTTACCTTGCAAATGTTCTCTGTTGTATTCTGTACTATGTTTTTAAAAGTTCTTAAGTACTGACAAACACTATTTTACTTCCACTGATTCACCAGCTCACATTACTTGATGTGTTTTCTCTCTCTTTGTCCATCTTTATGGTTGAGTGGACTTTCTGTTTTATAGAAGAGAGAGGCAATTTATATAAGAGGCTCTTCTGTTTTTGCTTTCTAGTTAGTTAAGCTGCTTATCTTTAACGAAGTAATCAGCTGTCTTTTTTTTACCTATTAATTTATTATTTATTCTATTTATTTTCCTATATATTTACAACTTGGTTATTCAAAAACAGAGAAAAATAGAAAAAGAATTTCTGGTTATGCCTGAAATTAACTTTAGAGAATACTGCAAAATGTCTGTGGTACTTCTGTAGTTAGTACACAAACCTTACCTTGAGCCAAGGCCAGTATTCAAGGCTGTCATTTCAGGGTTTCAGGTCCAAGAGCTGCACTATCATAAATCACTACCTGCATACTATTGTGTACTTTTTTCTGTTCAACCCACTACTTATTTATATACTGCATATTATACTTTATATATATATATATTGTAAGAAAGACGCTATATAGCGCCCGACCCGACACAGATTAGACACGGGAGGCATGTGTAAAATTAAATAAACTTATTTTCTTCGTCTGTTGGCTATGCCTTCCCTGTACCCACAGACACAACACAGTCCCAAGCACACATTAACACAAATCTTGTTTTCCTTCTCCACCACTCCTTGCCAAGCTTCGTCCTCCTTCCACCCAACTCTTGCCACTGAGTGGTGGTCATTGGCTCCCTTTATTGTTCACCCGGAAGTGCTCCAGGTGCTCGATCCCTGATTTCCGGCTGCACTTCTGGGTGTGACGAATTGGTTGCCCACACGGGCTCAGGAGTCCCAAATACAGCGCCCCCTGGCGGTACCTGCGGGACTCAACAGGGCTGCACCCAACTCCAATTCCCAGGATGCCTTGCGGGAACCCGAGGCACTGTTCCACCCTAGGGTGGCGGCCAACTAGCGTTCAGGGGGAGGTATTGCTTTGTCCATGGCTGCTCCCCCTGAATATAGCCAAGCCTCTGTCACAATATATATATATATATGGCACAGCCTTCCTTATCATCGCGCTTTATCAGAAAGTACAGAGCACATCCTATCCAGATCAGGCATCAACTAGCACATAAACCATCAAACACCCTGTGCACAGTTTTTTTTAGGCCAAAAGCAGGAAATCAGCAGCAGAGACAAGGAACATAGTATACAATATACCAAGCAGGACATGCCCAGCTGTATACTCGCAACACATAAAAGAGCATCGCAATGCTGTCAGAAGGAAGAACCTATAGTCTCTGATATATGGACAACTGGACACACTTTTAACTGGGGAAATTAAGAATCAAGGGTAATATTAAAAGTGCACATGTAACTATATAATTTTTATAAATGAAAAATATGGACATTTTAGGATTTATTGTTTTTATTCCTTATCAAACCATGCTACTGATCTTACTTAAAAGGTATTTCACTATAAAAACATTTAATGTACTGTGGAAGCTGGCCCGGACACAGAGAGGCGAACACCGATGGTTCACCAACCAACACACGTTTAATCATATTTTACAATATTTACAGTGCACACAACCCAGTACCCAGTACCAACCACCCTTAAAGTCCAGGCCTCTCAATAATGCCTTTCACTCTTCTGGCCGCCTTTACTCTTCCCCTCTGAGCTCCGTCCTCTTCTACCCGATTCCAGCCATCGAATGAAGGGAGGCGGTCCCTTTTATATCCACCCGGATGTGCTCCAGGTGCCTCCCAAAAACTGATTGCCGGCACTCCTTGGTGTGACGGAAGTGCCGGCTGTGCACCTGGAAGCACTCTGGGTGTCCCTGGTCTTCTTCCCCCCAGCACTGCTGGGTGTGGCTGAAGTGCTGAGGGCCAGGGCTCTTCAGGTATCCGGGTGCCCCCTGGCGGTGACCATGGGCCCCTATAGGGTTGAGCTTCCCAGTTCTGATCCCGTGGTCCCCATACCATCCAAGGCGGCTGCCCTCTCGTGGTCCGGATGGAGGCGTAGTCCCTCTTCCGGTCCTTCTGGGCGTCCCGGCCGGGTACCTCCCCCAGCCGTTTGCCACAGTACTTAACAAATACTAAAAAGCATATAAAACCATGCAAAACAAAAATACTCTGCAATCACTTATTTAAATCGCCAAGTGCAGTGTTAGGCGGAGGAGTGGTAGTTATGAAGCCTCACTTTTAGTTTTGTCTAGTAAGAGTTAAAAATTAAGATTGAAAGGAAACTGGGATGCTTTAAAATATTTTAATAGATGCCACAAAAAGTGCTACATGGAAGACAGGTATACAGACAGATAAAAAAAAAATTTTGGAAAAACAACACAGTTTGAACAAGGTGTATGCCTCTTGTGGCAGATACAACATTTTTGAATGAAACCAAGCAGGACCTGCGCTTATATAAACAGGCCAGTTTGTTCCTTGTATGTGCATATTTGAAACTTTGTCAAAAAGGTTAAAAGATGTGCAAGAGCAGTCTCCAATAACGTTTTTACAGGGTTCTTATTAAGCACCTACACTCTTGTCCGCCTTTCTTTCTTTCTTTCCCTGCCATATGCATATCCTTTTCCCTTTGTGTCGCACAAGTAGAAAGACCATGCCCTTCACAACTGGAGTTTGTTTGTGTCTGAAACAGCATTTGTCCTCAGGGATTATATTTGATGTCAGTTCGCCAAGAATATGAGCTGGGCATACTGTGTTATTGTTCTCGCTACTACTGCAAAGAAGACTTTTTTGGTGAGACCAGCCAAGCTCCTGGCGGCTTTAGCTACACGCCTATGTGGAAAAGATGTGCAGGGCCATCGTTACATAACTGCCCCCCACACAATGGCTTCCCCTGTTTGACAAATGGGAAGCATGACGTGATTTGGACAACTATTTCAGCCAGGCTGGCAGTTTCCTTCACACAAGTGCCTACTTTGAAGTTTAATCCTTAACTGCAGAAACCGTTTAAGTAGATAATTGAAGGTCCATTGTAGTACAGTAAACTCCGGCGTTGCTGTTCATTCCACAGTGTGATTGATGAGCACAGTAAACGCCAGAGAGAGAAGCTCAGATATAAACAATCCACGCCTGTTTCTTCCTTCAGATTTTTTAATGTAATCAGCCTCTTCTTGAATGATCTTCCAATAACATCAACATATTTAAATGTGTGTTTTTAAGATTAAAGAGAGGGCATTAATTTTAGTCAGTTTAGTTTTTCCCAGTTATTAAAGTAATTTACTGAATTAGTTTGATAAAGATCATCGAATGGCAGATTGTTGAAAAAAAGAAGCGTTTCAGTACTGTATTTGCATTTCATCCACCCATTCATTCTTGAAGTTTCATTACCTTATTAGTTCTGTTTCAGGTCACGGGAGGGGCAGCGACTGTGTAGTTAATAACACTGTTCCCACGTTTTGGTCACAGGGCACATATGCACCTAAAAATGGTTTTGATTAGAACAAGCCTAAATAGTCGGTCATTTCCTATTCACCCAGAGTCTCCAAGCAAATATCAGCCACACTAGGTATCTAATTCTGTATCATGCAGTCCCTCATCATTCAAATTTGTTTGATTGCTCAGACCACCAGGAACAGCTACAAAAATTAAAATAATTACACCTCATTATTCTCCTCTACATACATACTTAGAATTTTGTATACAGAATATGGCTTTAAAGATCCACGTCCCACACAGCAAATGAGCCCCCTTAGGAGTAGCTATAAGGCAAACTAATAATCGTGCCTTAGTTAATGTGTTGTTCAAAGTATTTTGCAGGGGACACCCTGAAATGTGAAGGGGTGTAGGGATGTTTCATTCGAACAGTTGCCAATTGAAATTGGCCGATTTTCACTAAAAAAAGACCAAATTGGTGATTGGTAAAAAGACCGATCACAAACACCGTAGCTCCCGGTTTTCTCTGCTTTACACTAATTTAGTTGTACTGCTCCTTTGCGGTATAATGGTAGCTCAGCCAGCGCAGACCTTTTTTTTCTGTTGCAGTGTTAACAGAGCAGCAAGTGCAAGCTTGTTATATCAGTAAAAAAAGAGTTGATTGGTATATTAGCCTTTACATTAAACAAAGTGGAGTAATAAAGTGAAGAAAAGCAATCTGAGAAGTTGCCCAACAAGACAAGAGGCAAAAAAGCTACTTTAAGAAATTTAGACCTTTTTTCAGACTGGTTTTGTTGTTCGAGAAATGGTGAAAACCACTGTCTCTAATTAAGTCTTGTTTCAGATAGGTACATTACAGAACAAAAACTAAACAATGTGACAGCTTGTAATTATGAGAAGCATTTTATTTTCTTTTATGCCACATGTATTATGGATAAATATTTTTGTATATATTTTATTAATTTAAGTATGTTTTTTTTTTTTAGAGAAATCTTATTTACTTTAGTATATTATGGTCAACTGGACAATAGGCCAACAGAATTTAATTTTGTTAATAAAAAATGAACAGTTAACAACTGTGGTCTATAGATTAATTTTAAAATACACTTTGATATAAGACACAAAACTTCTGTTTGTCTGGTTATGCAGGAGATTAATGTAAAAATGCTTTTCAAAGGGATAAAGAAAACAAAAAAAATCAGAATCGGCTGATCAGGTAACATGAAATCCGTGATTGGCATCGACCTTAAAAACCTGATCGGCACATCCCTAAAGGGGGCTCCCTGAAATTCTTTTATCTAGTAGACATCACTGATGGCCACTGGTAAATTGAGGAGTGACAAAACATTTGAGTGAAAAATTACATTTAACTTTACTTTTAATGCTGCTGTAACTTCTTGAAACAAGCAAGACACATATTAGTGTTCCAAATTAGAAAAAGGATCATGAATACATTTATTTTCCAATGCTATATTTTTTGGCTGTTTAGCTATTTCTAGGTGTCTGAGTTCAGAGAAAGGTCCAAAGGCTGAAGAGGCTGATGAATTCCAGAGAGACTGTGCCCAGGATGTTAAACCAGTGGTTCCCAAACAAGACTTAATTATAGTTTAAAATGTAAAAGAGATTGAACTCATTAAAGAAAACAGGATTCATTTTTCATTAACTTATCCAACCTTCATTTTTTTCCTGAACAGTCAGTTTCTATGGCATGGTCATGGGCAGCCAAACCCTGTCAAACAGGCAGGAACTTACCCCAGTTGGGACAGAAATGCGCCACAGAGTACACTCATGCATATACTTATATCATTTATACAGAGTCAGTCAGTCAGTCAGTCATTGTCCAACCCACTATATGCCAGCAAGGCAGGAACAAACCACGGGCAGGGCGCCAACCCACTGCAAGTCACACACACACACACCCACATACACCAAGCACACACTAGGGACAATTTAGGATCATCAATCCACCTAACCTACATGTGTTTGGACTGTGGGAGGAAACCAACACAGACACAGGGAGAACATGCAAACTCCACGCATGGAGGACCCGGGTCTCCTAACTGTGAGGCAGCAGCACTACCACTTCGCCACTGTGCCGCCCCTTATACTTTGTGAATATGCAAAATTCACTTTGCCACTGACTAGCTTAGGACATTGGAGCTGTTATGCTAACTACTATATTTCTGTGCTAAACATTCAGTATTTCAGTGTTATCTTCAAGTCTGCTCACTTCTGTCCTGGAATATCAAGAGTAGCTTCTTTTGATTTATTTTCCATAGACAGAGCTATGCAAATTCAATTTTCTCCTTACTTTTTAATGTTTTTCACAATGTCAAATAATGGACAATAATAGGTCTGTTAGAGATCTTGTTTTTTTTTTTTTTTAATGAAATGTACTTTATCATGCAACACTTACATCTGATATTTCCTCTAATTACAAAAATGTTTCTTTACTTTCAAGTTAATCAGTCAGCTATATATGGTGTTGATAGATTCTAGGATAAGCAAAGAAGGGTCAATCCAGCCCTCCTTCCATATTTCTATTTATTATGTGAATCTAAAAAAGATTTATCTCATATTGCACCTTTTTAAAGTAGAGTTTAAAGTGAATAACATTCTAAATTGCTTTATACTATAATATTTCCAGGAGCAAGGGCATCCCCATGAAGGCACAAGACAGGGAGAAATCTCACAGTAGACCTCCAGTGTATAATTATTATGGCAGGAGTTATACAACATAACATACCAGTGTTAAAAGGCAGGAGCTGCATTACTGGGGATGAGTAGGGCTACCAGAAGAGGTTGGAAATGTTTTGTGTTCCCTTAGGGTGGCATTCGGTAGCCAACTTAGGAGCTGACCAGATGCCTGACTGTCAACATCTCCTGACCTCCATGTGGCAGTATGAGGCTCCTTCTTATAAAGAATGAGGACAAGGTGGCACTTGAACAGATTAAGGTCCCATGGAGGTATGTTAGTAGGCCAGAAAGCCTCCCCATATGGTCACAAAATGGCATATACAGCAGTCTCAGGTAGCGTGGACAGCTGAAAAGATTTTGCCTATTATTGGTGACTAGAGGGACTGCTAGTGTTCATTCTGCAGTATATTAAAGTAGACACAGCTTCAATCCAGAAAATTATTCTGAGATTTGACCAAAAGTGATGTTTGAAGGAGTTTAAAGCACACCAGCAGATGGTCAGGGTTCAGGTGTCATTTACTTAGCCCTGAAGCGTTTTTATCTTATTGTGTTTATCATTACTTTTGCTGTTTTGGTAATAAACACATTCATTTGTATGGCATTAGTATAGGTGCATAGTGTGGCCACTAAATTACATTCTCCTGTTACAACAAATAAAACCAATGTAGCTGAGTGACCAAATGGGGAAAAGATAGCCAGATTCAATCAGCTTGATGGTTGTGCCTTCAGATCATATCAATGTCCCACGTATTTTAAGCATTTTCAATTATACACACTGCTAATTAGAGGAAGGTTAATGGCCAGGCAAATGTAAACTATATTTTAGCAATCAAATACTCAAACAGCATGTAACTACCCATAAACATTCAACGGACAAATCTCACATATTAATGAAGTTAAGACTGACCGAAAGAATAAAACCTAATCACAGAACTATACCCAGTGATGGCCAGGCTCTTCCATACATCTGTACGCCGCAAGGATACCATCAAAACTGTTTTTTAGTGCCACAGAAGATGTGCATTTAATCCTTAAATAAAAAAGTTTCAGAACCATTCATTTGCCATTAGATACTCTATAACTTGACAGAAACAGTGTATTTAATTCTTGTGTATTTTAAAATTGCTGGCCACTTTCTAGTTCACAATCATTAAAGAGAAAACTAACATGAATTTGAAACGAAATGAGACCTAGCAAGATGTTTCATGAATTAACGTCTTCTGTATGTGCATGGGTTTTGCAAACTGGGGAGATGGAAAGCAGCAGGGACTGAGTTTTAAGGAACAGATTAGTGAAGAGTTTAGTAGAGTGAACAACCTCCTTACAACAATGTCCACGTTTGTACAGTATATGGTTTAACCAGAGCAGTTTATGTGAACATAGTGAGGATAAAAAGTACAAAATAAACTGAGGATATTGTTTTTCTGGGCTTGCCTTAATATGTTTGGAAGCTCTGTCTATCATTGGGGTTGATTAACCCACTTGCCTATCTTAAAGTACACCCAAGCACTTCCTTTCTCATCTTCTTTCTCTTTCTCTCTCTCTCTCTCTCTTGATGCTGGCTTCTCTTATTCTTGATATTCTATCCTTCACCACAATCTCTCCTCCTAAATCCAAATTCAGCAAGGTTGTGGTCATAAGCTAGGTGTAAATTCTTCTGTAATGTCTCTTCTGGTCATGATGCTCAATTTATTTGGGGCCCAGTGTTGAGCCTATATATCGGTACAGTCATCGGCTCAGTTAGTATTAGTGCTGTGGATCCCAGGTACTTTAAAATTATTTTTTTAACAAGAATTCAGGGACACGTGCAGACTTACTAAGGGTAAATTTTGCACAAATTTTATTCACACAAAGAACCATAGACATATGGAATAAATTACCAAGTAATATGGCAGAGTAAGGTACTTTAGAGACCTTCAAGAACTTGACTCAATGTCATTTTTGAAAAATGAGGTGGATAGGATTGATGAGTTTGGTTGGCTGAAAGGACTGTTCTAATCAAAATTGTTCAAATTTGCTCGAGATAGATTAGTGTAGAATTTCTTCTTCCACCTCCTAGTGTCCTTGTGCCCCTGGCCCCTTTCTTTCCTATAAAAAGTCTTTCTCAGGGAAGCATTCCCATTACCTGCTTAAAGAAGCAACATGGTCCCATTCCTTATAGTCTGGTACAGCATGCTGAAATTTCCTGCTAGATGTCTACTTTGAAAAAGTGTAATGACCCAATTTCCCAAAGCACAAGACAATATCTGAACTTCTGCTGACCCTCAATAACTCACACTACAGTATCTTTCTCTTTCTCTCTCTGTCTCGCTTTTCCTGCCTCAGAATTTGCTGGATCTCCTTGCCTCTCTTCTGCTAGGGGAACATTAAGTTGTGCTGAAGCTTATCCCCCATTATGGGGCACCCAGCACAGAAAGAGGTGATACCACCCCTCATGTTATAACCACTATAAACTGGACCTTTCTTGCTGCTAGAGTGGTGACTTCCTCTGGAAGTCTACTGTGAAGTTTTAGTTTCCAAGCGCCCTCCACATTATTTTGTTACATGAAATGGAGTGACAGGCAAAAGCAACAGAATGGACCAGATGTTGAAATGTACAAAAAATAAAAAGGTGTGAATTTGTACTCAGAAAAACAAATAATAGTCAAAACCAAACTATCATTCAAAAGTCATAAAGGGCTAAGCAAGAGTTCATAATCAAAAAATACAAACTAAGAACTATCCTTTTTGTAGCAATCCACTATTGTGTCCTAGCAGCTAAACACAAGATTGTGAAGCAGTGCATTTCCACAACAAATCAATATAAAAATATAACCAAGCTTAAATAAAATTCTTTTAAATAAATGATGGTAGACTTGAATTTTTTGCATTCACAAACAGAAGAAAGTGTATCAAGTCTACTAGTAAAGTTTATGAAGCTAAATAAAAATGATCCCCAAATCAACAATAACTTCACTGATTGTGCCCATGTTCTTGAAAACTTCTTACTGATCTGGCAGTCCTTTACAGCACTTTTGTAAAATTAACTATGACACCCAGTTTATAAACCATGATCTCAGATCTGAATACAACAGATCAAGTTTGTTAGTGGCTGTAATGATTAAAATAAAGTAGCTTTAGATAAATATCAACCAGCGATTGAATAGCATGTATTTAATTTACAACAAGGTGGAAAACCACAAACGCTTCATTTTGTCTGCAAGTCATGATTGTCTTGTGCTGCATGTTTATTTGCAAAGTTTGATGAGATCTCCACAATATCATTTACACTTGGGACTGCTAAAGATAAGAAAACAATTAATATTGGTGTAGAATAGGCAAAATTAAAATATAAGTAGTTGTGGAGTGATTGAAATTGGCCATCTTTGATAGTATTTTTAAGTGAGTAGTTGATCAGCTTTTTACTGGCTTATTATTTGGTGTTTTATGCTTTAATATGTTGGAAGTTTTTCCTTAAAGAAAGGAGCGTTTTGTGGGATGCAAATGATGTTTTTACTTTTTTACCCACTATTCTAGAAGGAATAGTCAGCTATAGGAGGTATCGGTCAAGTTTTGTTGTTTTATTTACTGTATGGTATTGGATCACCAGTAATTCATACTGTACATGTTCTGCTTTTTCTATTATAAGGGCAGGTTCTGTCCCAGGCAATGCTGGATGTAAGCAGGAGTCAACACTGAACTTAACTTCATTCCAACACAGGACACACATGGGCACACCTTGTGCCAGTATAGAGGCACCGCATACTTATCTCTAGTATTTGGTGGAACACGAGGGTACGCAGACAAAACCCATTCAGACAAGAAGGAAACAAACAAATGCCATACAGCCAGGGACCAGGAAGCCAGGATTGAAGCTGGAGTCTCTGAATCTGTGAGGCAGCAGTGCTAACCGCTGTACCACCTTCAAAGTAATAATGATGAAAGAGCTGATCTACTTGCTCATTTGAAAATAAATGGAAATATGGCTGATTATTTCTATGTCAATGTTTATTCTTAAAGTGGCACTGTTAGTTCCTCCCCACTATAACTTAAAACACATAATTCAACAGAAAACAAGAAGCCCCTTGTCACCGCTGCTGTTTGCAATTGCCATTGAACCACTGGCAATACATTGTCGAAATACTGATCAGATAAAGGGGATTAGCAGAGAAGGACTGGAACAGAAAATCTCATTATATGCAGATGACATGGTACTGTATATATCGGATCCAGAAAATTCTGTGCCTGCAGTCTTAGCAGCACTCACAGAATTTCAAAAGCTCTCTGGTCTCAGAATTAATCTGAATAAAAGTGTACTCTTTCCGGTGAATTCGCAAGCATATAATATTAGATTAGACACCCTTCCTTTTATCATTGCAGAACAGTTTAAATACCTCGGGGTAAACATCACAAGTAAACATAAAGCTCTTTATCAACAAAATTTCGTCGTCTGTATGGAAAAAATTAAACAAGACTTGCATAGATGGTCAACCCTTCATCTCACACTAGCTGGAAGAATTAACACTGTTAAGATGAATATTCTTCCTAAGCTCCTTTTTTTATTTCAAAACATACCAATATACATTAATAAATCGTTCTTTAAGCAATTAGATTCAACAATAACCTCATTTATTTGGAATTCTAAACATCCACGCATCAAAAGAGCGACCCTACAAAGACAAAAGGCAGAAGGTGGCATGGCTCTACCTAACTTCCAGTTTTATTACTGGGCGGCAAATATACAGTCGATAAGAACCTGGACACAAATAGAAGAACATACACAGGCATGGACCGCAATAGAAGTAAAATCCTGCAGTACTTCTTTGTATTCCTTGCTTTGTGCTCCAATAAACACACGCTATCGGCAATACACTAATAACCCAATTGTGCTCCACTCACTTAGAATCTGGAACCAATGTAGAAAGCATTTTAAGACGGAGAAGCTTCTTTCTGTGGCACCCTGCAAAAGAACCACCTCTTTCAACCCTCACAAACATATGCAGTTTTAATATCTGGAAAAATTTGGAATTAACTTGCTTAGAGATCTTTATATAGACAACGCCTTTGCATCCTATGAACAATTACATTCCAAATTTAACATTCCAGCTACAAATTTCTTTCACTATCTTCAAATCAGGAACTTTGTTAAACAGAACCTTCCAGATTTTCCTCATCTTGCACCCTCATCCACGCTGGAAAAATTATTGCTCAATTTCAAGGAGTTAGACTCCATCTCTACAATATATAAAATCCTTTTACAATCCCTTCCTTTCAAAGATCCAAGAGGACACTGGGAAAATGACCTCTCAATTAATATATCAGAAAAGGAGTGGAAAGTAGCAATGCAGAGAATTCACTCAAGCTCCATATGCAAAGCATACAATTATACAACTCAAAATTATATATCGAGCACATCTGTCTCGACTAAAACTCTCCAAAATGTTTCCAGGACATGATCCAACCTGCGAACGTTGCAACCAAGCCCCAGCCTCACTAGGTCACATGTTCTGGGCCTGCTCCAAATTAACATTATTCTGGACAAAATTTTTAATTACCTCTCAGACAGTCTTGGACTCACAATCCCTCCTAACCCATTAACAGCTGTGTTTGGGGTTCTTCCAGAGGGTCTTAAAGTGGAGAAAGACAAACAAATTGTGATTGCATTCACTACACTGTTGGCACGCAGACTTATTCTGATAAACTGGAAGAACCCAAACTCTCCTCTTTTAAGTCAGTGGGAAACTGATGTGTTATATTATTTAAAATTGGAAAAAATCAAATACTCAGTTAGAGGATCTGTGCAGACTTTTTCAAAACATGGCAGGATCTAATCAGTAATATTTTGAAATGATTTTATAAAGCACAGAGAATTTGTTGATTTAGGTATTTTTAAAAGCCTTAAATTTTACATCGTTTGGCTTGCTCTCTCTCTCAAGGGTGGGGATCGATCTGTTCTTAGCATAATTCTTTTTTTGTAAAACTTGATTGCTATGTATTGATTGTAATAAAATTAATAAATAAATAAAAAAAAAAAAAGAAAACAAGAAGCCATAGTCCTAGGTTCGGTAATTTACTTTCTTTGTAGAACATTTCATCAACTGGGTACAAGTAGTGATTTTTTTGCTATTAATAAAAAAAAAAACAAAACAAGTAACATTTTTTTAAATCAGCTGAAGTTTTATGGAGTCATGGTAATCTTTGTACTCTCAACATGCGATAAACACAGGAAATGATCGGTTTCCTGAAAATTCCAAGGGAAGGCTCAGGAGGGCTGCATGTCTCTAATCATCCACTGCTTTTCAACACCTTTATCTTTTTCTGACATTGAAGAATTATTTTTGGTTTGTTTTAATTTCCATGTGCTCTTAAATACCTGCAGTTACCTGGACTTGCAGTGAACTGGCTCTGTTATCAGGCATGTGGTTTTTGTAGGGATTAACAACAATCCTCTTCTTGGCACCAGTGAATGACCTGCTTTTACAAATGTCTAGGTGAAAATGGAAGGGAGACTTCATTAACGCAAGATGGATCTGCATCCATAGTTAGGCTAGTTACTATTCAGTCTCTACCATTTGATATCAAACTTGATTTTTTTCTTCTGTAATTTAAGTGACCAGAGCTTCCCATTGTATATACTTCTTGATGGTTTCATACACTTCAATATTCATACAGCCAGTGTAACACAATCCTTGGTTACTTACATAAAGCCATTGGATTTGCATTATATGATGAACAACAGAGGTAATATGTCTTTACCAGAACCACGATAAAGGGACCTTAAGGAATTTCTCCCTACAAATTAATATTTCCTCATCTTTTTTGTTACCTAAAATGACATGGTCAGCAGATGTTAGCACAGCTGCCTCACAAATCCAAAGTGAATCCTGGCATTAACCCTGTCTGTGTGTGGGATTTATATGTTCTCTTGTGTCTGTCTGGGTTTTTCTTTGACAATTGTGGTTTCCTCCCACATCCCAAACACCTGATTATTCAGAGACTCTGAAACAGCAAGAAATTTTAAGATTATCAAATAAATCTCTGATGTACCAAAGCAGAAAAAAATGCCCATTTTTGATGACCATAACTTGCATATCAAAGGGACAGCACACATTAGCAAAGAAAAGAGAAAGACAGAAAGAGGGTGCCAGGGTTTGTGCTGCTGCCTAACAAGTCCAGTGTTTGCACTCTGACTGCATGTTCTCCCATGTTTTACCTTATGAATCCTGGCTTTCCCAAAGGCACATCATTTTTTTAAATATTACAAAATAATGAGCAGCTAATTTCAAAATATTTTGAAATAAAACAAAATGGACCAGACACTGTTTGGGGATATCTAAAATTCATTTGAAATATTGTAGCAGAGTTTTAGATAAAGAGTCGGTGTAAAGATACCTGTGATGAATTTTAAGATAACGTGACTACATTTCAAGATATCTTGGAATAACTTCCAGTCCATTTTAAGATATCTGAAAAACATTTCAGGGTAGCTTTAACTAACTCCCTGTGCACCTTAGGATAACTAAAATGCAATTAGAGCCTTCTTACGTACAATTCAATGTCTTGAAATAACTTTCTTTGGATGTGAAAGTAGGTTGCATGGTAAGTGTAGTTCAATCTTGGATGCTTTTGACTATTTTGGGGTGATCTTTATATTGATGTGTTGATGACATCAAAAGCAGTGCGGCTTTGGTGCTTCATGAGAAATTCCCATAGACATGGATGATGCAAACCCTACAACTTAGCGGCACCGTCCCTAAAAGAAAACAGCATTAGAAAAGATGGTAAAAATATT
Source organism: Polypterus senegalus (assembly GCF_016835505.1). Lineage (NCBI taxonomy): Eukaryota > Metazoa > Chordata > Cladistia > Polypteriformes > Polypteridae > Polypterus > Polypterus senegalus. Next base: position 50,473,905 of record NC_053158.1, read on the forward strand.
AAACTTATAAACCAAAGCTCTAAATATTCTTATTAAAGAATTGCATTCTTTGGCTGATAAAACCCGAAAAGCAACATCAGTATTCATATTCAAGCTTCAGAGAATCCCAAGAATAATTAAAAAGAAACTCAGATCATAATAGTTTTGAAGTGAATTTGAGATATCTTGACTCGCACATAAAGTTATGATATTTTGAAATTCAATTAAGGTATCATATCACCACTTTGACTTGTGTTTTATATGTCTTAAATATATTTTACATATCTTAAAATACATTTCCAGACATCTTAAAATTGGTTTCTGATCCTTTTGAGATATCTTAAAATGTATTTCAATAAATCTTGAGTTTTATTTAAAAATCTGTCATAAAATATTGTAATAGTACTGAGCCCTGTATCATTCAAGAGCGATGTCAGTGCTTATTGAGATTCAAAAAAGCAGCTCAGTGCCAGCTGCAGGAGAGCCAATAAAAGAGGTTTGTCACAGTCACATGACCTCCATTCTAGTGTGGCTAAGCGAGCTGTCCTTCTAAGGAAGAGTGAGTTACCTAAAAGAACAATAAAATGAGCAACAATACACCTAATCAGCACTGTCAAGCAGAGTGCATTGCTGTAATATTTTTGAAAAGACTGAAAGTTTCAAAATATCTGAATACCATTTTTAGATAGCTGAAATACAGTTAAAGATATCACAACTACATTTCCAGATATTTAATAATAACTTTCTGTCAATTTTCAGATGCAGGTTTCACACTATCTCTAGATATTTTCTTGAACATTTAGAGATATCTCAAATGCATTTAGAAAAATCTTAAAATAGACAGGATATCTCTTTGAAGGGAGAGGAAATTTGACAAAAAATGAGTTAGAGATATCTGAAAATGTATTTTAGCTATCTTGAAATGCATTTGGGATATCTCAAAATGCATTGGAGATATCTTAAAATGTAAAGAAACTTATGCTGAAATATCTTGAAATGTGTTTAAGATATCCGAAAAGGTGAAGTGCATTTTAAGATGTTGGAAACTCATTTTGAGATGTCTGTATATGTTAAGTTGACTTACTAAGAGGTATCTCAAATTGATCAGTTTAAACAGATGACAGTACTTCTAGATCAATTAGAAGTTACAAAAAGTACGGATTGTGAATCTCATCAACTCCACCTGGTATATCCCACAGAACCCAGTAGGGCTGATCCATTGACTACAGGTCCCAGCATGCCCTGTGGATGTTCTGTGTGGGAATCTTAACCCATGGAGTCTGCCATCTAGTGTATTGGGGGGAAAAAAATATTTATCAGTGCTCATTTGCACTGGCCTCCCAGCCGGGTAAGGATCTTTGTTCTGTCCTGGCTGAGATGCCAGGCCATGTGTGCCATTCATTACAACAATCAAAAAGGAAGTTGTATGCATTAAAGCAACAGAACAAGATAAAAAATCAAGCACAAGGGAGTAGAGATACTACATAATTATACCTACAATGATTACTAATATACAAATATTACTCTCGGGTGGCACGGTGGCGCAGTGGTAGCGCTGCTGCCTCGCAGTTAGGAGACCCGGGTTCGCTTCCCGGGTCCTCCCTGCGTGGAGTTTGCATGTTCTCCCGTGTCTGCGTGGGTTTCCTCCGGGTGCTCCGGTTTCCTCCCACAATCCAAAGACATGCAGGTTAGGTGGATTGGCGATTCTAAATTGGCCCTAGTGTGTGCTTGGTGTGTGGGTGTGTTTGTGTGTGTCCTGCGGTGGGTTGGCACCCTGCCCAGGATTGGTTCCTGCCTTGTGCCCTGTGTTGGCTGGGATTGGCTCCGGCAGACCCCCGTGACCCTGTATTCAGATTCAGCGGGTTAGAAAATGGATGGATGGATGGAAATATTACTCTCCTAAATTCTTTGTCACTACAACAGCAGCTATCCTGTAGAAGAGAAGTTAAGCAGACCCAACATATTTAATGCAATGAAGCATCTACTACGCCTTTGTGAAACCTACAGCTGAAAAACACACTTAAGAGATCCAATCATAAGAATAATATTTTTTAGTACTACATTTGTGAACATGTTTGAAGTTTTACTAGACTGGACAATTCCAGTCTTACTAGTGATATAAAGTAAAACAAATAACAAAAGTAGTTGTAATGATCTTAAATAAATAAGCTCCAGCACCCTGCAATGCAAAAACTGAATTAAGAGGCTTCACTTAGTGATTGGATGATTGTCCTAAACGTCACTTCAGCTTTTACCAAAATGGACATTCTATGAAGGGTGATGTCAAAGCATATTGAACTAGAAATTTTAATTTGATTTTAAACAGCTATAGAAAAATAGGAAAAATCAACCAGCTGCAGTGTCAACATGGACTTGTGTGGATTTGCAGTAATGAAAAACATTCCCTCGGAGGAGTTGTGTGGAGGTTTAAGTCATTATAGTTGCATTGCTTTCATTAACATTTGAATTGAATTGAGGCTATAAAAAAAGAAACTAAAAACTTAATAACTAGAGCAAAAAGTGCATGAAAATTTCATAAGGTGTTAGGTAGTACTAGGGTGTTGTACTGTATTAGCCATTATGAATGTAGAGAAAAGCCAAGCAAAATGACACCTTTTATTGGCTTACTAAAAAGATTACAATATGCAAGATTTCATCTTGCCTGAAGAAGGGGCCTGAGTTGCCTCAAAAGCTTGCAAATTGTAATCTTTTTAGTTAGCCAATAAAAGGTGTCATTTTGCTTGGCTTTTCTCTACATAAGGTATTAGAAAAACTGTAATATTTTGAGTTTTGGGTGAACTGCTATTAATGTGAATTTACTGTAATCATTCAAGTCACATAAGCTTAAAGCAGGGTTTATTGTTGGAGTCCATTTCATATAGTGGGTAACTTTCTCTTTAATGAGTGTGTGCTTGTTTTCACATGTTACTAAATAAAAAGCCAGGCTTCAGTTTAATTCTGATTGCCTCATGAATATCTCTAAAGGCTTGCCTTGTTTCAGGACCTTGAGATGAATGCTGTTAGGGGAGCAGAGTCCCAACAAAAATAGAATGATCGGCTTAAACACTTTATCAAAGGGTACTGAGTGATGTTGTGCAGGTATTTTGAAATTGTCCTTTTTAGAATTGAAATTCCAGTCAGTTTCTGGTTTTTCTGAAAACACAGAACAAGAAGAAAAGATCAAACAGCATAAAGTGGAACATAAATTGGTGATGATTGTTAGGCTTTACAAGACCAGCAGAATACAAAGATGTAGAATGCCTTGATGGGGTAATGAGGTGTTACTTAACTGACCTTGCACCTTGTTTGAAGGTTTACAACATTGTGTAAAAATAGTGTCACCATTTTTAGAGGCTTTTCTTCTATTGTTCAAAAAGTACACACTAGACCCCCCTGCTGGCCTTAGTGAGCTAAGGCAGTTGGGAGACTGAAGAAGCTTTTAATCTTCTTATTCTACGGTTTATTGTGACAACTGACTTTATAGCCTTCCAGGGGGGTTTGTGGGTTGTGGGAATTATAATTTGTGTGTTTTTTTTGTTTTGTTTAAATGTTTATGTTAATTATTTAGCTTAACAAGCTGGAATTCAACCCAGAATGTTATATTAGTTACATAGGTCTGGGAGAGGAATAAGGGTCAAGCTTGTTAGTGAGATGGTGGATTGTGCATTTTAAAGTTGGCGTTATCACTAGTGGGTGGATTCCTAAAAAGAGAGATTCTTTCCACGTTGCGACTTCACATTGACCCTGTTTGTGTGTATGATGCTGCCAGTTTAGGCTTTGGCATCCTGTGATCCTGTAATGAAAAGACACATAACATACTCAGACCAGTTCTGGATCCTGCCGTCACTAACTATAAGTCAGGAACCAGATGTGGACAGTGCTCCAGTCCATCACAGGCCGGGTCCACTTTCACACACAGCCACACTGACAGTTTAGAGTCACCAGTGAAAAGTACCTGCACAATTTTGAGAAGTAGGAGGACAGTCAGAAAACCTGGACAACACACTACAAAAACACAGAGAGAACGTACAAGTTCCTCTCTACTAGTAAGATCAGCTACTTCTTGTTATGTCTTAAGTTAGACACAAGGTAAAACTGTGCACGCATGCTCACTATTTTTGTAGAGTGTTAACAGACCCATCGGTCCTTTAATTGTTCACACGAAAACCCTTGAAGAAGAAAATAAATGGCAAAATTGTAGTCACATGTACTACTTTAACTTGGGCTATTTCAGCCTGTAAATATATGATATTAAATTTAGCATAAAGAAGATGTGTGAATTGCTTCTTAGTCTCTACGTGTGTATGCATCTTAATTCATTGGCACCTTATCTAGTGCTCATTCGTAACACTTAGGGTCTGGAATCCTGAAATACTGTAATTGTAAGTAAGTAGAAAATGAATAAATAGTTAGATATTGTGGGTAAGTGTGTTGGAGGGAGTATGGTTCAAAGCGGAGTTGTCATTATGCTTTGTTTTGTTTTTGAGAAGCAACTGGTTATAAAGACTGCCGTGAACATCATTATATAAAATGAAAACTGATCACCTTGTGTTCTTGGGCCTGTGCTCAGGAAAGGACTGGCATCTCCAGGTTTTTTACACTGCTTGCTGCCTTTTGGGCTCATTATCATTTTATTTTTTGCTGAAAACATGTTTAAGCTACTTAGTTTTTAGGCCACACGAGCCTTGACCTTCAAGGAAAACACAAACAATGAATCCATTATCAGCAAGAATCAATTGATTCTGTCCAGATAAAGAGGTTAGAATCAATGAATGGAGGGATGATGCCTGTCTGACCCTCCCTTACCACAAATATCCATTGCTCTGATTAAACCACCTCTTTTTTTACTCTGGCAATTTGTAGTTATATGTGTGGGCTTACTGTAATGCTGGCTGTGGGAAGTGTTCAGGTTTGCAATGGTCTGTTAAGGAGAAAGCAGATGGAATACAAAATCAGAATGGGGATCAACTGGCAAGAGTTTATTTGCAGTCACTTCACAGACAGACCTTTTACTATTGAACTGAAGTGAAGAAAACTCAAGTACTTTTCACCTTTATTTTTCAGTTTTTGAAGTTTTTTGAATAACATTTGAAAAAATGTGTTTTCCGTTTTGGATTCAAAATGAAAGACCTCATGTCGGAAAGACACATTTTTTATGATGTAGCTCATTGCTCCCTAGAGGTGCATACAGATTTCCCAAATTTTGCAGACACTGTTTTAACCAAGACTTAAAAACATGGATTTTGGAGAGTTAACTGAAACATTAACAAAATGGCAATTCCTCATGTCCATTATGAAACCTGCAGAGTGAGAAACAAAAAGCCAACAGCACTCATTTTACTAGGACATTCGAAACAGATCAGTAGTCTGGACACTTTACCATATTGCATAGGAAATATAAAGGCTGCATTTGAGTCACTTTTAAAAAAAGTAAACAATTGTTTTATAGCTTAACATGAAACCAGAAAAGTGTCAGTTTACAAAGGCTAATGGACGTGCTTCTTCTTCCTCAATTCCATTTTATTCTTTAATAGAGATACTATAATATTATAGCAGCTAATCAAGGAGATTTGTACTTTTATTGCTTTTCTATTTGTGGTAAAAGTTTCTTTCGGCACACTTTCTCTTTTCAGGCCCTGATTCTAACTTTATCTGATTTCTTTCCAAACAGGCATTTCTTCATCGACTGAACCAGTATGCTGCTTCTAAAATGGACAAGAATGTGACAGAGGAAACAGTTAAGGTCAGTATTGACAAAAGTCAGTGTATATATTATGTTTATCATTTCTAAAATTGAAACAAATCCAGAAGCTTTAATTTTTTTCCTTGGTTATTATTTGTTTATTAACTCCTTAATATTAAAATAGTATGCCAGTATCTCAATATTTAGCATTGTTGCCTCATAGAAAGGTTGGCTTTCTTTTCTTTCCCTTTTTTTTCAAATGTCTTAGTTACTTCATGTTTTCTTAACCAGCAGCCAAACCATAATTAAATTGAAAGCATGCAAACATTAGACTTGCTTCCTACAGGGCCACCATTTTTGATCCAAACAATTTCTTAATTAGAAGCAAATTCTTTCTATTAGTGAAGTATGAGCCACAGCGTTAAGTTATGGGAAAGAGTAGTGGAAGCTAGGTTAAGAAGTGAGGTGATGATTAGTGAGCAGCAATATGGTTTCGTGCCTAGAAAGAGCACCACAGATGTGATATTTGCTCTGAGGATGTTGATAGAGAAATATAGAGAAGGCCAGAAGGAGTTACATTGCGTCATTGTGGACCTGGAGCAAGCATATGACAGGATGAATCGAGAGGAGCTGTGGTATTGTATGAGGAAGTCAGGAGTGGCAGAGAAGTACGTAAGAATTGTACAGGATATGTACAAGGGAAGTGTTACAATGGTGTGGTCTGTGGTAGGAGTGACTGATGCTTTCAAGGTGGAGGTGGGATTACATCAGGGATCGACTCTGAGCCCTTTCTTATTTGCAGTGGTGATGAAAAGATTGACAGAAGAGATTTAGACAGGAGTCCCCATGGACTATGATGTTTGCTGATGACATTGTGATCTTTAGCGATAGTAGGGAACAGGTTGAGGAGACCCTGGAAAGGTGGAGATATACCCTAAGGAGGAGAGGATTGAAGATCAGTAGGAACAAGACAGAATACATGTGTGTAAATGAAAGGAGTAGAGTTGGCAAAGGTGGATGAGTTTAAATATTGGGATCAACAGTGCAGAGTAATGGGAAATTGTGGAAGAGAGGTGAAAAAGAGAGTGCAGGCAGGGTGGAATGGGTGGAGAAGAGTGTCAGGAGTGATTTGTGACAGACAGGTATCAGCAAGAGTGAAAGGGAAGGTCTACAATATGGTAGTGAGACCAGCTTTGCTATATGGGTTGAAGACAGTGGCACTGACCAGAAAGCAGGAGACAGAGCTGGAGGTAGCAGAGTTAAAGATGTTAAGATTTGCATTGGGTGTGACGAGGATGGATAGGATTAGAAATGAGGATATTAGCGGGTCAGCTCAAGTTGGACAGTTGGGAGACAAAATCAGAGAGGTGAGATTACATTGGTTTGGACATGTACAGAGGAGAGATGCTGAGTATATTGGGAGAAAGATGTTAAAGATAGAGCTGCCGGGGAAGAGGAAAAGAGGAAGGACTAAGAGAAGGTTTAAGGATGTGGTGAGAGAGGACATGCAGGTGATGGGTGTAACAGAACAAGATGCAGGGGACAGAAAGATATGGAAGAAGATGATCCGCTGTGGCAACCCCTATTGGGAATGTAAAATAAACACCTGATTGATGGAGTGCTGCAAGATGGTCATTTTTCCAAAAGGTTTTTCCATCTCAGAAGAGGTTTTCTGTATCTCTCTGTTAGAGTGATAACTGAGATATTCTTAGGTATCTGATGTATATAATTCCAAAGCAGTTGAACATAACAAAGAAAGATTTTTTTAAAGAAAAAACTTTACTGATTCAGTTATAAAGTGCTTCACTTACAGGTCAGCCATATATTCGCTCCAGCTCCTTAATTCTCTGTGAAACATCTCACAATTAACAATAAGTAAACATAAACCGTAATGTAAGGGAGTGTTTGATAATTACTTAGTTTTTGGTCACCTCCATGACCAAGGGCTGTCTTATTAATTTGCTTGGTTTGGCCAGAGAGACAACTCTAGAAGGAATCTTGATGGTTCCAAATTTAGTCTGTTTCACAATTATTGAGACCATTGTACTCCTGAGAACACTCACCAAAAATTAGAAATGATTTTTCACCCTTGCCCTGATCAATGCCTCACCAGAATTTTATCATGGAAGTCTAGATACTCCTTTGGATTCCATGGTTTGGGTATTATCCTGACATGCATTATGAATTTTGGGATCATGTATAAACAGGCATGTGCTTTCCTAATACAGTTTGGCAGAGGTGGATTCCACTCAAGTTCTAGACGCATCTTAAGTATAACTAAAGCAAGCAGATTGCATCTGACTACAATTTGGGGTGCCACAGCAAAGTGTCTGAATACATTTTTATTTTTAAAACATTTGCAAATATTTCTGAAAACATGTTTTCAGTTTGTCATTATGGTTATGGGTAGATTGATGAGCAAAAATGGTACATTTATCCATCAAAAATATAAAGTGTGCAGAAAGTGAAGGGGTCTGATTGATTTTTGAATCCACTGTAATTCTAGTGCACTGGAAATACACTGCATTCATGTAATGTAATAAATTGTTTCACTGCTTATTGTTTTTTGTCTTTTACTTATCGTACAAGATCTAATCTTCCAAAACAAAATCACCTTTTCCCTAAATACATAAAAGCAGTGACTCCTACGCTACTTACTGCAAGGTTGTCAAAATGGACACCTGCCTTTTACAAGCAAGTGCAATTCCATTAATATCAGTAAAATTATTCTATTTAAAAACTGAGGAAATACGTGAACCTCAATGTGGCACTAATTCATATTAACTGTAGGTTAAAAAATCATTTATGAATTACTGGTCACTTATTATCCTACAACAAAGTACATCTCATTCTGTAGACTAATCACATCATGTATAGTAATTTAATGTTTATGCAGCAGTACCCCAAAGCTTTACTGAGTACTTCCATAAGAGGATGCCTGTTAGCTAAGTAATATCAAGGTACTGGCCCTATAGGAGCTCTTCTTGAAATTAAAATGGTAAACTGCAGGTAGACTGAAAGTTAGCTGAAAGAGTATGAAGAATAAAGTGTGAAATGAGGAAATGAAGTCTACCATCCTGAAGCATTGTAACATTGTATCGAGTCATTACATACTGCATACTATTAAGGTGCCATAGAAGTTAGCACAGCAGCCTGGCTTCTGAAATCCAGCACTTTAGAATGATTGGTGACCCTCATTTATCCCTGCAGGAGTGTGTATGAGTATCCCCTGGCATGCGCTGGGGCCCCTTGTCCAGCTCTGCTGTAATAGGCTCTAAATCTCCATGGCCCTGTAATGGAGTAGGAGAGTTTAGTGAAAAACAATTGCAAATTAGAAATTCCGGTGTGCTTGTATAGTTTGCACTAAAAAATGTAAACTTGAGGCAAACCATATGTTAAAAATAGTAACAATGTTTATAAGCTTGAGGTATTTTTAATCACTTAAAAATGAAATTAACTCTTATGAAAAAATGTTCTATCTTCGTTTGAAAGTTAGCACAGATTACATTTATAAAAGAAAGTTTAGTGAAGAAGCAAATCTTTATGAGCTTTCATATAACAAACCACAAGAATGAAACAGAATACTAAAATAATGCTCGAGTCTGGGGTGTGAAGCGGACAGGGTGTGCAGTAAGTTACAAATATATACAAAAATTTAAAGAGAGCTCTCCGGAACGTTTTGTATATTGTACATTAAAGGCAATAATCCAAAACCCAGACCTTATAATTATAATTTCCTTTGACTAAATACCAAAATGTTATGTTTATTCAAAAGTCTGTATTGTACATGCAAGGAATTTAACTGCTATCCAAATAACAAATGATTCCAAAACACTGCAGGTTTTTTCATCAATGTTGTGTAAGAATGAACACATCTGTTAAGCAAATGCAGCTCATAGAAAATTCTCCTTTGTAAGTGAAAAATATAAAAATATTGATAGAAATCTAAAAAAAGTAAGCTGACACTATTTCTGAATTTAAAAGTAGCATATGAAAGTTTCATTTTTATCACGACAGGAATGAGCACACTCATTCATGCACTGACACTCACTAATAATGGGCCAGCTGAGGGTCTCCAGTTTATCTACCCTTGCATGCCTTTGGGATGTTGGAGGGAACTGGAAAAATCGTTTGAGTACAGGGAATTTATTGAGTGTAATGAAATAAGAATTATCTTTACATTTTTTTGTGATCAGGCTGATGAAAGCACATTAGGTAGCAGGCAAAAATCCTGTTCCAAAGGACAGGCCTGGATCAAAGTAATAATAAATAAATAAAAAAGAATCAAACATGAGAACCAAAACAGTATTCAAAAATCTTCATCAAAAACCACAGACAGATATCAAGAAACCCAACAGAAAACAAACCATAACAAAATTACTGTTATATATTTTAGTTTGTGGATACAAGGATTCATTTGGGCACTTTATTGTTTTGACATGTTTCTTTATTTCTTATTAGAATTCTTCTTTTATTTTCAAAAAAAAATATTATAATGACATACTGCTCAATCAAAACAAATAATAACACAACAGATACAAGTGTTTACTTTAAAATGAATACAATGAGAATTAAAGATAAATAAAAATTCAAATGAAAAAGCAAAATAAAACACGATTCAACTTCCATCCAAGAGAAAGAGAGAGGATGAGAGGAACAAGCAGAAAAATCCCATCTTAGTTTTTTAAAAATATAATAGTACAATCAATAGCATAAGAGTGCCTGGCCTGCTTATTCTGAAATTCTGTTAATGAATTCCTGCTATGTTTTAAAAAGGTCTAAGAGAGAATTTGATTTTCTAATGTTTAATTATATAGAATGCTGCTTACCCACTGAGTTATTGAAGGTTGGTTGTGAATATTGTTATTGACAGATTTGAAGATATTGTAACACCAAGGCAATCTGAGAAGTGTGTAAAGAGTTTTGTCCAAAATGATGTTAATTTAGGTCTTTCCCAAAACATGTGACATACTGATGCTGCAGCTAGATGGCATCACCTAAAAGTTAGATCTTGTTCAGGGTACATTTTAGACAATTTAAAACGAATTATATGTGATCAATGAAAGATTTTTAGTTGAATTATGGCATGCTTGACACAAATTTAGAGCTAGAATGTATTCTCTGTATGGATGAGGTCAATTAAAACATCCCTTTCTCACCATTGTCTAGGATTACGGAAGATAAATTTTTGAAATATTATTATATATTGTTGAAATTCTGTCTAACTCTTCTTCAAGGCGAACCATTATTGCCTCAGAGATAGATATGATTGAGACATGTAGAATCTTGTCTAATTGCTCAAAATACTGTCTATTTAAAGATCTCTAAATGTCTTAATCCCTAGTGTTTTCCATAGGTTAAATACCAAGTAGGTGACCCTGTGTTAGGATATAGCAGGTTGGATAATGGATGGATGGATGGTTTGACAAGGTTGACAAAGTTGATTTTCACGTTTTGGAGAATTAGGCAAAAGTTTCTCTACCTTAAAATAGATTCTATATTGGTTTCATATTTTAAGTAATTGGTGGACAACTGGATTTCTGGTAAATTAGCAATAGCTAGTATTGATCTGAGCAGAGATTAGGGCATATAAAGAAGATTTAGAACAAAACTTGTTTTCCATTGCAAGCCAGGCCTGTGTCAATTCATGAATTCCTGCAGATTTACAAGAGTTGATTGTGCATCTAATAGCTGTCCAGTAGGAAAATCAAAAGTTAGGTAGTGCCATGCCACCTTCTGATTTTGGTCTTTGCCTTTTGAATATGTGACCATTTTGAATTCCAGGGTAACGATATTATGATTGAATGTAATTTCTTAAAGAATAATTTGTTGATTTATATAGGCATGCTCTGGAATAACACTTTTTAAGACAATTGAATTTAATGACACTGTGACACTGACTTTCTTCTGTGAACTTGTGTGTGCCTTAAGATCTGAAAATAAGATTACTCTAGGCAGTCTGACTCCAAAACTCAAATGATTGGTTTTCAACTGAAAAGCCAAAATTGTTATTTCTTCAAAACTATTCTCTTAAATTTCCCAAAATACACAAAAATGTCATTCCAGGGATAGGAACCAAAAAACCTTTGGCTATGAATGACAGGGCCAAGCAAATCTATACTAATTAAAGGCAAAGCCCTCACTGACTGACTGACTCACTCACTCATCACTAATTCTCCAACTTCCCATGTAGGTAGAAGGCTGAAATTTGGCAGGCTTATTCCTTACAGCTTACTTACAAAAATTGGGCAGGTTTCATTTCAAAATTCTACGCGTAATGGTCATAACTGGAACCTATTTTTCTCCATATACTGTAATGGACGTTAGCTCAATGGCCATGGGGGCGGAGCTGCGTGCGACATCATCACGCCTCCCACATAATCACGTGAACTGACTGTGACCGCAGTACGTAGAAAAGAAGGAAGAGCTCCCAAAGAGTGCTGAAGTAAAACGCTGAATACTTTATTCGCGAGATACAAGTTTAATGAGAAGATACGAGGTATAAACGAGACTTTGGATCACTTTGTAACGGAGTTAAAATTGCTGTAGCGAGAAACTTTTAAGTGCCTTAGCTAACATTAAATAAAGCCGTGGACATCGCAACATCACACAAGAGAGCAGCTCACGTGAACTGACTGAACACAGTACGAGTGATCACTTCCATGCATCAAACCTGTTCAAAAAACGCATTACACAGTTGACAAGGTAGGAAAAGAATATGCTCTGAGCTGAGCTCCACAGCTAATGCAGTCTTGCGGAAGCAACTTCGTTACGCTGCCACCAAATACTCACAGAAAATCCACAAGTTAATACACACACAGCAGAGCGTCTTATATGAGCAGGCAGTCAGCTAAAGAAGGGAATCAATAAATATCTATAATCGTAACTAAACGAACAAAAAATAGCATACAAGCTGCAGAGTAAATAAAGGAAATGGGTACCTGAACAGTAAAGTAAGTCTCGAATAGCTACACAATAACTATAAGAATCGTAATAAATGAACAATAAAACAGTACAGAACCGCTAAGCAAGGAGAAATGACAGCCTTATATGGCGTTCGTTTATAAAGCAGCGGGGAAGCTGTGTGAAGGCAGCTACACAAAAAAAACAGCAGAGCGCCACACTCTGAATGTATTCCTCACATCACCGTTATACCCTCTGGATCTCCCATTTCAATTCAAATGCCTCCAATTTCCAGTTAGGCTCTGCTTCGCGATGACAATTAATAAGTCTCAGGGACAGACCCTACAAAAGGTTGCCATTGATTTGAGGCAACATTTCTTTCTTCCTGGACAAAGCTATATGTTGCATTCCCAAAAGTAATCTCAGTGCACAGCTTGGTCATATTACAACCGGACTGCTGAACTGACAACGTGGTATACAAAGAAATCTTTAACAGATAGCTATTGCTATATTTTCCTTCAGTTTAAAAAGGTTTTCTTATCTTCTTAATTAAAATTTAAAAGTGGTTCTTCGTCGCTGTGATGCGTGGGGATTTTGCTATATACAGTATATATATATATATATATATATATGTATGTATGTGTAGATATATATGTAGATCTGTATATATATGTATCTGCGTGTATATATATATATATATATATATATATATATAGATAGATATACTGTATATGTGTGTGTATGTATGTATGTATGTATGTATGTATGCATGTATATATATATATATATATATGTATGTGTATGTGTGTATATATGTATATTTATCTGTATGTATGTATATATTGTGGAAGTTGACCCGGACACAGACAGGCGGACATGTTGTTCTCAACCACCACACGTTTATTTACAATATTTACAGTATTTAAACTGGTCACACAGACCCCAGTAATGGTCACTAAGACCCAGTCACGTGCACAAAAACCCTCCAAAACTCAGTCCTGGCCACAATGCCTCTCTTCGGCCCGCCTCCACAGCTCTCTTGAGCTTCGTCCTTTCTCCTCCCGACTCCAGCCTCCAATGAAGGGAGACGGCCCCTTTTATATATGACCCGGATGAGCCCCAGGTGTTCCCGGCATTCCTCCTCTAGCCACGCCCTAGCGTGGCGGAAGTGCCGGCTGTCCTCCCGACAGCTCTCCGGGCGCCATCCTAATTCTTCCCCCCAGCACTTCCTGGTGTGGCGGAAGTGCTGGGGTAACAGGTCCCCAAGGCATTGGGGCGCCTCCTGGCGGTGACCACGGGCCCGGTTTTGTCCACATCAGTGCTGTATTCATTTGAGCAACTTTGCATCCAGAAAATCAGTTAAATGGGTGGCTGCCTCAAACCTTTCTATGAGTCGGAATCTAGTTTGTGACAATATATATATATAATTGTCTTACAAGGGAGATTAAATCATGAAAACTCTGGCTTGTAAACAAAGTCTCAAATTGTAATCTTTATAAATAGAGCTTTTTATTTTATAAAAATAGTGGAATTAATAAAAATGCTCAAAACAGAAAAAAAGCAAGTAAACAAGTCCCAGCACTAATTCTTTAGCAAAAAAAAAACAAAGACTGCAGAAATAATCAGAAGCTATAAGAAAAACACATATACACATACACACACACAAAAATAACACTATTAACTTCTAACTACAGTGCACTGCTGCTGAACTCTTTCCTCTGGGTTACTTATCAAGCCAGAGTGAGGACCCAGGAATTGCTTTCTTGCATGTGCCCCTGCAGACAGTGAACATAGACAAAAAAAAAAACAAAAACCCACACACAATAATTATCACATCACATTAAAAATGACCAGAAATAACAAAGACATGAGAAGTACTAACTCTAAATAAACAAAAACAAAACTATATATAAAAAAAAAACCCCATGAAATACACACAACGTCAACCCAACACTTAACAGGAGAGATATAAAGGCAGTCCACCTCTTGGGGAGAGACCCACAAAATAAAATGAAGATGGCTATTAAGTAGTTTGATAATTATTAATAAACAAACAAACAATGAAAACATAAAATACATAAATACTTGAAGAACTAACACAATTAACAACAAACACACATGAAAACAAAATAAATATAGTATTTCAGCTGTGTGATGTTTATAATTCTGCCTGGATCAATGGCAAGACATTTCTCTCCGTCAATGTCAAAGACTGTTAGTTATAGGAAATTCCTACTTGAGGAGGCAATACCAGCTATCAGAGCCAAGGATGTGCTTACATTTTCCACAGATGGAAATGGCATATCTTTTCATTTTTTGTTGACTAAATTATTGCAAAATCAACTTTTCATTGTTTTTTTTCTTTTAATTCCTATCTAAGGATTAACTAAGGATACTGTTTAAATTCCACATTCCATCTCCACTTTAAAAAAGAAAAAAAACTTTTTATGGGGCACACTTACTTTTTCACTTGGCTGTATTGTATATAGCTTCACATGTTTATTAATATTACAGACTTTAGACTTACTTTAAAGTAGTAGTACAGTCACTTATGAGGCACAATGTGACAAGACAAAAAACAATTATTTTTATAAATTAACTGGGACTGGGCTGAAATGTATAAAACATTTTAAAGACGTTGTTGAAAATGTGCCGTTCTTGATCTGACTTGTTGCAGTGGCACCACTTTGTACTGAAAGCCAAGGCTAACCTATGGAACAGTGCATGCTTATGAAGGAATAGGCTGTTAAAAACCATTCCTTATGGATTCCATGGACAAGCTTTCCTTTAATAACTTAAAAAAAATCTTGATTCAAAGACAATATTTGAAGGCCCTTGGAAAATATGTACCTTTGGGATATTGCCTGTTGTGGTCTGTATGCTTCAATGAAATGTGCCTGTTAACATCATGAGGAGTTCTGTAGCATATGTGTGTGTGTATATGTATATATATATATATATATTGTCACACATGTGCGATTAGGAGGCAGTCAAAGAGCCTAAAGGTGAGTGAAACATCGCGAGATAGAGGGTTGTCACGTGGTACTTACCTGAATCTCTTTTGCTCAACAGAAAACTTGAAGAAAAATAATTCCTCCACTTCCAGGATTCCAAAATGGCCGCAATGACGTACTTCCGCCCACCATGATGACGTCACTTCCGCTCCATCAATCCACCTCACTTCCGTCCCATCATGATGACGTTGTTTCCGGTTCCTGTTTTCAACGCCACTTCTTGCCAACCATTTCCTGTCCCATAATCCTTCTCTGTATAAAGTCGCCATTTTGACTGAAGAAATCTGTTCATTGTTTTGCTCTGAGACTTTGAATCGTTATTTTCTTTAATTGTCTGGACGACAATATATGGGGACGGTCCCCAAAACTTTGTTTTGTGTTGTGTAAGATTCTTTTAAAGAAGAATAACCATCACAATTGGCGAGTCGACAGGATTGTTCTTTGTTTATTTAAAGATGTCGGAAGAACAGGACCTGAACACCGTTCTGAGCACCATCATGGGCGATCTGCAAACCCTGAAGATACAGATGGGTGAGACAAGGACCCAGGTAGCAGAAGCCAACGCTCGTGCTGCTGCTGCTGCTGCAGGTGTACGGACGGAGGTCGCTCGGCCACCACCTATTGCTATTGCTACATTAACAGAATCGGACGACATCGAGACATACTTTTGATTTTCGAGCGCACGCTAAGCGGAACGCATGGCCAAGGTCGGAATGGGGCGTACATACTGGCTCCCTACCTGAAGGAATAGAGAGCCTATTATGATCTAACTGAGGAGCAGGCAGCTGATTATGACGCCTAAAAAGGAGGTCTTCAAGCGCCACGTATCTCCGAACAGCAGGCGAGAGAATGGAGGGAGTGGCAGTTCGATCCAGAGAGACCGATAAGAACCCAGGGCTTTGAAGCCTGGGGAAAGTATGTCGCTGGCTACGCCCGACATGGCGAGCTTCTAGCATGTGAAACTTTTGTGCATGCCCTCCCTGACCATATGACGGAAGCATAATTTTGAGGACATGGACTCTAATCCAGATCACTGAGCGCCACTGGGCGGCTTGCAAATCAGGGAAATCAGAGCGGTTCTCCCGCCAACCCAACAGGCACGTAACTCCTGAGCCCACCCGACAAGCTCCCGAGCCTGCCGTCCGTAAACGGGACAGAGGTGCTAGTCTTCCCCGCTGTTTCAAGTGTGGGGAGATTGGACATCTGTCCCCCAACTGTACCATCGAGCCCATGGATTGCCGGGAGAAAGGTATTGTGCCACTGTGACTAATCCTTTATCTCTTCCATATACAGGTGCAGTTATTATAAATGGCAGGAAGGTAAGAGCAATGTTTGATTCCGGGAGTAACATTTCCATTGTTGCCACCCGCTTCGTTTTACGCTAGGATAAAAACTAGTCTAAAATGTATTCATGGGGATATCCGGTATTATAAAACGGCCAGATGTGTGTATCAGTAAATCATCACCTAACGAGCATGGCCATGGCTGTATTACCGGATCCCCCTTTTCCAGTTATATTGGGTAGAGACTGGAATAAAATTACCAGCGGTAATAACGTAACTGTACCTAAGAAACATTTAGGCTTAGTAATGGAGAATACTGCTCCGACTGCCTCCACGCCATGTCCCACAGTAGCACGGACCCATACGGGTACCCAATGTGAAGAATTGATGTCCCATCGACCTCTGCGGGAACTAGTGCAGTTAACGAGAGAGACGTGGAGACAGAAACCACACCCCTTAAGGTCGCACAAGACCCTATACAAGATTTAATGCCCAATTTCTATTAACACCATCGGGGAACAATGGAACGATGATTCCTTAAAATTTATTAGGAATGCAGTAGTATCTACCGAGGGTTATACAACCCTGGATCCCATGCCACCGATGCTGTACTTAAAACGAATTATTATATAGAGTGGCAGAACACGAGGGAGAAGTGCGAACGTGTTGTTAATTCCACGCACTTTTCGCTAAAGGTGTGTGAATTAGCACACGTCACCTTCTTGGAGCCCACTTAGGCTCCGAAAAAACATTAGAGAGAATAAAGCTCCGATTCTATTGGCCGGGAATTAACGAGGAGGTCCGGCGATTTTGCTCTTCCTGTCCTGAGTGTCAACTTCGCCAGATTCCTAGAAGGACGCGAGCTCCTCTCGTTCCCCTTCCCCTTATTGATATCCCTTTGAACAACTCGGTATCGATCTCGAGGGACCATTGGAACCCTCGTTAAAAGGATTTAAATATATTTTGGTGCTAGTAGATTATGCCACTCGCTTTCCGAAGCTGTTCCATTGCGCCAGCTAATACGAAAAACATCGCACGGGAATTAGTAGGGATATTCGCCGTGTTGGGATTCCCAAAGAGGTTTTAACGGACCAAGGGACTCCTTTCACTTCGGAGACGTTCAGGAAGTAGCCAAATTACTCGAATAAAACATCTGAAAACGCCTGTCTATCATCCCCAAACTGACGGATTGGTAGGCGCTTCAATCAAACTTTGAAACAGATGTTACGCAAGGTAGTTAACGAGGATGGAAGAAACTGGGATCAGTTGCTTCCTCTCGCTTTGTTTGCTTATCGGAAGTCCTCAGACCTCTACTGGTTTCTCTCCCTTTGAATTATTATATGGAAGACAACCCAGAGGGCTTTTGGATATGTTAAAAGAAGGATGGGAAGAGGAGGTCCTCCCAACTTCAAATATTCTTGAATATCATCGCAATTACGCGATAGATTAGAGAAAATCAGACCTATTCTAAAAGAAAATTTGGAAAAGGCACAAGCAGCGCAGTCACGTTATTATAACCGAAACACCACCATTCGGGAATTTGTCCCGGGTGATCGTGTAATGGTACTCGTCCCAACTTCTCATTCAAAGTTGTTAGCACATTGGCAAGGCCCTTATGAAATTAAAGAAAGAAAAGGTCTCGTTGATTATTTGGTTAAACAACCTAATCGGCGACCTACTGAACGAGTATATCATATTAATTTGCTGAAACCATGGAAGGACAGGGAACCTGATCCCTCGTCCAATCAGCCTCTCTCTTTTTATGTCATGTGCCCATCTTAATTTTGGCCCCGATTTGACATCCAAACAACGACAAGATCTCGAGGCGGCTATCTTGTCTGTCCCTAAAGTTGTGGACGAGATACCGGACGTACTGCTTAGATTGTTCACGATATTATTACTATCCCTGGAGTGATTGTCAGAGAGAGACCTTATAGGCTCCGGAGGCAAAGAAAGCGAAGTAGAGTTGGAAATTAGACGAATGCTAGAATTAGGGGTTATTGAGGAAGTCATAGCCCTTGGTCTAGTCCAATTGTCTTAGTTTTAAACCTGATGGGTCGTGGAGGTTTTGTAATGACTTTCGGCGACTTAATCAGGTCTCTAAATTTGATGCGTATCCCATGCCGCGGGTGGATGATTTACTTGATCGGTTGGGGAACGCTCAATTCCTAACTACTCTTGACATGACGAAAGGGTATTGGCAAATTCCCTTAGCGGACTCCGCCAAAGAAAAAAACGCTTTTAGTACACCCAGTGGACATTGGCAATACAGGGTCCTTCCTTTTGGCTTGCACGGGCACCAGCTACCTTCCAAGGCCTGGTAGACACACTGCTAAGGCCCCAAAATTCATATAGTGCTGCCTACCTAGATGATGTGGTAATTTATTCCAGCACGTGGAAGGATCATGTATGGCAGGTTAAAACAATCCTCTCCAAGCTAGCGTCTGCTGGTCTTCAAATTAATCCGAAGAAATGTTTTTTTGGATTAAGAGAAGCCAAATATTTGGGCTACCTAGTAGGAGGGGGTGTTGTTAAACCACAATGTTCCAAAATTGATGCCATTCTTAATTGGCCCCGTCCGATGAATAAGCGGCAGGTACAAGCATTTTTGGGATTGGCAGGTTACTATCGTCGTTTTGTACCGCATTTCTCAGAAGTTGCTGCGCCCTTATCTAATTTAACAAGGAAACGAGCACCTTTAAAAGTGGTATGGGATATTTCGTTGAGAAAGCATTCAGTGACTTAAAATTGGCCCTTACTTCAGCACCTGTTTTAAGATCTCCTGATTTTTCTGTTCCTTTCATCCTCCAGACCGACGCATCGGCCACAGGTTTGGGTGCCTTGCTGAGCCAATGCGCTGATGGTGCTGAACACCCTGTTATGTACCTGAGCCGAAACTGCTGGACCGGAGACCAAGTATGCTGCGTGGAGCGAGAAGCCTTGGCGATTAAGTGGGCTGTCACGTCTTTGAGGTACTACCTACTGGGGCGTGAGTTTACTCTGGTGACGGATCATGCTGCTTTACAGTGGATGTCCCTTCATCGAGTCTAACCTCGCATCACTAGGTGGTTTTGAATCTTCAACCTTATCGCTTCAGTGTCATTTATCGTAAAGGTTCCTTGCAGGCCAATGCAGATGCTCTCTCTCGTGTCCACGACCTCTCGGTGCAGGTCGCCCGACCCGAGGGGTCTGGGCTGAGGGGGGGGTCATGTCACACATGTGCGATTAGGAGGCAGTCAAAGAGCCTAAAGGTGAGTGAAACATCGCGAGATAGAGGGTTGTCACGTGGTACTTACCTGAATCTCTTTTGCTCAACAGAAAACTTGAAGAAAAATAATTCCTCCACTTCCAGGATTCCAAAATGGCCGCAATGACGTCACTTCCGGCCACCATGATGACGCCACTTCCGCTCCATCAATCCACCTCACTTCCGTCCCATCATGATGACGTTGTTTCCGGTTCCTGTTTTCAACGCCACTTCTGCCAACCATTTCCTGTCCCATAATCCTTCTCTGTATAAAGTCGCCATTTTGACTGAAGAAATCTGTTCATTGTTTTGCTCTGAGACTTTGAATCGTTATTTTCTTTAATTGTCTGGACGACAATATATGGGGACGGTCCCAAAACTTTGTTTTGTGTTGTGTAAGATTCTTTTAAAGAAGAATAACATCACAATATATATATATATATATATATATATATATATATATATATATATATATATATATATATATATATATATATATACTATATATATATATATATATATACTATATGTATATATATATATATATATATATATATATTTATTTAGGGTGCCCACAAAAACACTCCTTGATTTTAAATGGTTACAAAATCAAAATTTATTGGAATTTTCTTTCACCTTTGATGCTACAGTTTCATTAACTCATAAAGTTTCATATGGTATCTGTTGATTACATACGCTTGGTGTGCGCCCCACCTGTTACTCAGGAAATATTGATGTGATAATTGAGCTCGGACCAGACTCTCCGAAGCATATCTGGCATGATCGCGTTTATAGCTTCAGTGATGTGTTCCTGCAGATCATCCATAGTTGTGGGTAGTGGAGGTACGTACACTCTGTCTTTCAAGTACCCCAAAGGAACAAAATGGACTTGTTAGTAGGCAAATTCACATGAAATTTGTGTCTGAAAGCACACTGCACAGTCATAACACTTTTTGTTGTATGAAATTCCAACACACACCAGCTGTGTTGCTGTCAGGTGAGTGCCATCTTGAATTTCACGGTCTGCTAGTGGCTATAAGGATTGCACAGAAGAATCTGTGGGGAAAAGAAGAAATGTTTTGAGTTAATGTATTTGCTGTCATCTTATTTATAAACATTCCAATAAGTTATGTATATATTTATGTACAGTATATATGTATATATATATGTACAGTATATAAATTATGTATATATGTATGTATATATATATATATGTATGTGTATGTAATCTTCATCGGAGGAAAATGCTTAGACTTACAAGAATCTCCACGCCTTTGATTCTTGTAAGTCTAGGCATTATCCTCCGATGAGGACCCCTGGTAGGGGTTGAAAGCTCAGGAATAAAAACTACTTTATGATACGTGATTCGTTTTCTCCCTTTGTGGATCTCCAGCTCCAAATATGCAAACTGTATCGCAGACCTTTTCTTCCATATGTATGTATATATGTATGTATGTGTGTATATATATACAGGGTGGGCCATTTATATGGATACACCTTAATAAAATGTGAATGGTTGGTGATATTAACTTCCTGTTTGTGGCACATTAGTATATGTGAGGGGGGAAACTTTTCAAGATGGGTGGTGACCATGGTGGCCATTTTGAAGTCGGCCATTTTGGATCTAACTTTTGTTTTTCAATAGGAAGAGGGTCATTTGACACATCAAACTTATTGGGAATTTCACAAGAAAAACAATGGTGTGCTTGGTTTTAACGTAACTTTATTCTTTCATGAGTTATTTACAAGTTTCTGACCACTTATAAAATGTGTTCAATGTGCTGCCCATTGTGTTGGATTGTCAATGCAACCCTCTTCTCCCACTCTTCACACACTGATAGCAACACCGCAGGAGAAATGCTAGCACAGGCTTCCAGTATCCGTAGTTTCAGGTGCTGCACATCTCGTATCTTCACAGCATAGACAATTGCCTTCAGATGACCCCAAAGATAAAAGTCTAAGGGGGTCAGATCGGGAGACCTTGGGGGCCATTCAACTGGCCCACAATGACCAATCCACTTTCCAGGAAACTGTTCATCTAGGAATGCTCGGACCTGACACCCATAATGTGGTGGTGCACCATCTTGCTGGAAAAACTCAGGGAACGTGCCAGCTTCAGTGCATAAAGAGGGAAACACATCATCATGTAGCAATTTCGCATATCCAGTGGCCTTGAGGTTTCCATTGATGAAGAATGGCCCCACTATC
Organism: Polypterus senegalus; assembly: GCF_016835505.1. Taxonomy (NCBI): domain Eukaryota; kingdom Metazoa; phylum Chordata; class Cladistia; order Polypteriformes; family Polypteridae; genus Polypterus; species Polypterus senegalus. Next base: position 50,496,222 of record NC_053158.1, read on the forward strand.
TTTGTACCCCATATACCACACCATACCATCAATTTTTTTGTTCCAACAGTCTTGGAGAGATCTATCCAATGTGGGTTAGTGTCAGACCAATAGCGGTGGTTTTGTTTGTTAACTTCACCATTCACATAAAAGTTTGCCTCATCACTGAACAAAATCTTCTGCGTAAACTGAGGGTCCTGTTCCAATTTTGTTTTGCCCATTCTGCAAATTCAGTGCGCCGATCTGGGTCATCCTCGTTGAGATGCTGCAGTAGCTGGAGTTTGTAAGGGTGCCATTTGTGAGTAGCTAATATCCGCCGAAGGGATGTTCGACTAATGCCACTCTCCAGTGACATGCGGCGAGTGCTACGCTGTGGGCTCTTGCTGAATGAAGCTAGGACAGCCACTGATGTTTCTTCATTAGTGACAGTTTTCATGCGTCCACATTTTGGCAAATCCAACACTGAACCAGTTTCACGAAACTTAGCAAGCAGTTTGCTAACTGTAGCATGGGAGATGGGTGGTCTCGTAGGGTGTCTTGCATTGAAATCTGCTGCAATGACCCGGTTACTGCGTTCACCAGACATCAACACAATTTCTATCCGCTCCTCACGTGTTAACCTCTGCGACATGTCAATGGCTGTAAACAAAGAGAAACTTGTAAATAACTCATGAAAGAATAAAGTTACGTTAAAACCAAGCACACCATTGTTTTTCTTGTGAAATTCCCAATAAGTTTGATGTGTCACATGACCCTCTTCCTATTGAAAAACAAAAGTTGGATCCAAAATGGCCGACTTCAAATGGCCACCATGGTCACCACCCATCTTGAAAAGTTTCCCTCACATATACTAATGTGCCACAAACAGGAAGTTAATATCACCAACCATTCCCATTTTATTAAGGTGTATCCATATAAATGGCCCACCCTGTATATATATATATATATATATATATATATGTATGTATATATATATATATATATATATATATATGTATATATATGTATATATATATATATGTATATGTATATATATGTATATATATATATATATATATATATATATATATATATATATATATATATGTATATATATATATATATGTATATATATATATATATATATGTATATATATGTATGTATATATATATGTATGTATATATGTATGTATATATGTATGTATATATATATGTATATATGTATGTATATATATATGTATATATGTATGTATATATATATATATATATATATATATATATATATGTATATATATATGTATATATATATGTATATGTATATGTGTATACTGTTCAACATGGCGGACGTTGATGACCGTTATGACCCTTACGCGTAGAATTTTTAAATGAAACCTGCTTACCTTTTGTAAGTAGGCTGTAAGGAATGAGTCTGCCAAATTTCAGCCTTCTACCTATATGGGAAGTTGGAGAATTAGTGATGAGTGAGTCAGTGAGGGCTTTGCCTTTTATTAGTGTAGATATATATTTCATCATTTCATTTCATAGATATATACTGTAGTTCATCCCGGCCAATACCCCAAGCGCCAGGTGGAGCCATCCCACTTAACATGGAGGGCCCAGAATTCCAGCAGGGAATCATCGAACTTGGAGTCTTTCATCACAGACCTGCTGGATAACGTGTGGGCCGCCAGGGGACTCTGCAGGGAGGCCCAGGGACTTATATTTTCCATATAACCTGGAAGTACGTCCTAGTCACGGGGACAGAGGAAATGACGTACTGCCAGACTGAAGAAAAAAGAGGACTTTTCACCTGACTCAGAAGTGCTGGGGAATCACATGGACTGAGGGATCTGAAGCACTTCCGGGTTAAGAGATATAAAAGGACTGTGAGAAACCCCAGCAGGTTGAGCTGAGTTGGGAGAAAGGGTGACAACGCATCTGGGAGTTAGAGGATTGTGATTATTGTGATTATTTATGAGTATTGTGGAGTGGAGGGTGCTTTGTGCAGATTATTATTACAAAAATTAAATTATTTGGTGCCAGTGGTGTGAAAAACTATTTGCCCCTTCCTGATTTCTTATTCTTTTGCATGTTTGTCACACAAAATGTTTCTGATCATCAAACACATTTAACCATTAGTCAAATATAACACAAGTAAACACAAAATGCAGTTTTTAAATGATGGTTTTTATTATTTTGGGAGAAAAAAAAATCCAAACCTACATGGCCCTGTGTAAAAAGTAATTGTCCCCTGAACCTAATAACTGGTTGAGCCACCCTTAGCAGCAATTACTGCAATCAAGCGTTTGCGATAACTTGCAATGAGTCTTTTACAGCACTCTGGAGGAATTTTGGCCCACTCATCTTTGCAGAATTGTTGTAATTCAGCTTTATTTGAGGGTTTTCTAGCATGAACCGCCTTTTTAAGGTCATGCCATAGCATCTCAATTGGATTCAGGTCAGGACTTTGACTAGGCCACTCCAAAGTCTTCATTTTGTTTTTCTTCAGCCATTCAGAGGTGGATTTGCTGGTGTGTTTTGGGTCATTGTCCTGTTGCAGCACCCAAGATCGCTTCAGCTTGAGTTGACGAACAGATGGCGGACATTCTCCTTCGGGATTTTTGGTAGACAGTAGAATTCATGGTTCCATTTATCACAGCAAGCCTTCCAGGTCCTGAAGCAGCAAAACAACCCCAGACCATCACACTACCACCACCATATTTTACTGTTGGTATGATGTTCTTTTTCTGAAATGCTGTGTTCCTTTTTACGCCAGATGTAACGGGACATTTGCCTTCCAAAAGTTCAACTTTTGTCTCATCAGTCCACAAGGTATTTTCCCAAAAGTCTTGGCAATCATTGAGATGTTTCTTAGCAAAATTGAGACAAGCCCTAATGTTCTTTTTGCTTAACAGTGGTTTGCGTCTTGGAAATCTGCCATGCAGGCTGTTTTGCCCAGTCTCTTTCTTATCTTTCTTATGGTGGAGTCGTAAACACTGACCTTAATTGAGGCAAGTGAGGCCTGCAGTTCTTTAGACGTTGTCCTGGGGTCTTTGTGACCTCTCGGATGAGTCGTCTCTAGCTCTTGGGGTAATTTTGGTCGGCCGCCACTCCTGGGAAGGTTCACCACTGTTCCATGTTTTTGCCATTTGTGGATAATGGCTCTCACTGTGGTTTGCTGGAGTCCCAAAGCTTTAGAAATGGCTTTATAACCTTTACCAGACTGATAGATCTCAATTACTTCTGTTCTCATTTGTTCCTGAATTTCTTTGGATCTTGGCATGATGTCTAGCTTTTGAGGTGCTTTTGGTCTACTTCTCTGTGTCAGGCAGCTCCTATTTAAGTGATTTCTTGATTGAAACAGGTGTGGCAGTAATCAGGCCTGGGGGTGGCTACGGAAATTGAACTCAGGTGTGATACACCACAGTTAGGTTATTTTTAACAAGGGGGCAATTACTTTTTCACACAGGGCCATGTAGGTTTGGATTTTTTTTTCTCCCTAAATAATAAAAACCATCATTTAAAAACTGCATTTTGTGTTTACTTGTATTATATTTGACTAATGGTTAAATGTGTTTGATGATCAGAAACATTTTGTGTGACAAACATGCAAAAGCATAAGAAATCAGGAAGAGGGCCAATAGTTTTTCACACCACTGTATGAATATATATATATATATATGACACCAAGGCAATGCAAATCCTGTTGGATGATGGACTTTTTAGATAATGACTTGGAGGAGCCAGTCATCTATGAGGGCTACATCTGCAAGAGATCCCAGAGAGGGTTGCTGAACTGGGGGAGAAGTTGGCTGGCCTATGCTGTAGTAGAGAATTGGCGGACCTGGCCCAGGTGTCCTTTAAAGAGATATTGTGCACCCGTAAGGTGGCATGGGAGAAGATTCCAGAATGGACAGGTAGAGATAAGTGGGTCTTGGTCACAAGGTGTAAGGTAAAGGGTGCACACTGTCTGGGGGAATCAGCTCTCCTGGAAGTGTCAAACTGTTTTCTGGTCCTTATGAAGCTGGACAGTGTCTCTCTGGAGATTCGAAGGTGGTGGACAGGGATAAGGAGCCCTAACGGGCCACCTTAAAAACTGTTCCCAGAAAGAGAGGTTGTGAGCACAGGTTTGCTCCAGAGACAGATAATCTCTCTCAGTGTGTTGCCTTTTGGGTGCACAGGTGGGAGACCTCCCTGGGAGGGTGGATAGGTTCTTGGCCAGATTTGGGGAGGATCCAGTTATCATTGTGCTTGTTGGAACAAATGACATACATTAAGGTAGTCTGTTAGTTCGATCCAAATTTAAAGAGTTAAGTGCCAGACTGAGGATCAGAACTAACAAGATAGTCTTTTCTGAAGTCCTGCCTGTGCCATGTGCCAGTCCAGGTAAGATTAAGGAGATGAGAAGGCTTGTTGTGTGGCCCAAATCTTGGTACAGGGTATAAGAATATAGGTTTATCGGGCATTGGGAATCCTTTTGGTACAAATGGGACCATGATAGGTTACATCTGAACTGGATGGGCACCAATGTATTGGGGAGGCATATGAGTAGGTTATATTTCAAAGACACATGATATTCTATATGATGTTCCACAAGGCTCTATTCTGGTTCCGCTGCTCTTTTTGATTTACATGCTTCCGTTAGGTCAGTTTATCTTGGGGCATAACGTGAGTTACCACAGCTATGCTGATGACACACAGCTGTATTTATCAATAGCACCTGACGACCCAGACACTGTTGATTCACTGACACAATGTCTCACTTGTGTTTCCAAATGGATGAGTAGTAATTTACTCAAACTAAATAAAGAGAAAACAGAAATTTTTGTGATTGGCAATAATGGATATAATGAAGTTATTAGAAATAAACTGGATGCATTAGGATTAAAAGTCAAGACGGAGGTAAAGCATTTAGGGGTAACTATTGACTCTGACCTGAATTTTAATTTACATATTATTCAGATTACTAGGACATTGCTAACTGTAGCCTGGGAGATGGGTGGTCTCAGGGTGTCTTGCATTGAAATCTGCTGCAATGACCCGGTTACTGCGCTCACCAGACATCAACACAATTTCTATCCGGGCCTCACGCGGTTAACCTCTGCGACATGTCAATGGCTGTAAACAAAGAGAAACTTGTAAATAACTCATGAAAGAATAAAGTTACGTTAAACCCAAGCACACCATTGTTTGTCTTGTGAAATTCTCAATAAGTTTGATGTGTCAAATGACCCTCTTCCTATTGAAAAAACAAAAGTTGGATCCAAAATGGCCTACTTCAAATGGCCACCATGGTCACCACCCATCTTGAAAAGTTTCCCTCACATATACTAATGTACCACAAACAGGAAGTTAATATCACCAACCATTCTATTTTATTAAGGTGTATCCATATAAATGGCTCCACCCTGTATATATATATATATATATATATGTATATATGTATGTATGTATGTATGTATATATATATATATATATATATATATATATATATGTATGTATATATATGTATATATGTATATATGTATGTATATATATATATGTATATATGTATGTATATATATATGTATATATATATGTATATATATATGTATATGTATATGTGTATACTGTTCAACATGGCGGACGTTGATGACCGTTATGACCCTTACGCGTAGAATTTTTAAATGAAACCTGCTTACCTTTTGTAAGTAGGCTGTAAGGAAATGAGTCTGCCAAATTTCAGCCTTCTACCTATATGGGAAGTTGGAGAATTAGTGATGAGTGAGTCAGTGAGGGCTTTGCCTTTTATTAGTGTAGATATATATTTCATCATTTCATTTCATAGATATATACTGTAGTTCATCCCGGCCAATACCCCCAAGCCGCCAGGTGGAGCCATCCCCGCAACATGGAGGGGCCCAGAATTCCAGCAGGGAATCATCGAACTTGGAGTCTTTCATCACAGACCTGCTGGATAACGTGTGGGCCGCCAGGGGACTCTGCAGGGAGGCCCAGGGACTTATATTTTCCATATAACCTGGAAGTACGTCCTAGTCACGGGGACAGAGGAAATGACGTGACTGCCAGACTGAAGAAAAAAAGAGGACTTTTTCACCTGACTCCAGAAGTGCCGGGGAGTCACATGGACCGAGGGATCTGAAGCACTTCCGGGTTAAGAGATATAAAAGGACTGTGAGAAACCCCAGCAGGTTGAGCTGAGTTGGGAGAAAGGGTGACAACGCATCTGGGAGTTAGAGGATTGTGATTATTGTGATTATTTATGAGTATTGTGGAGTGGAGGGTGCTTTGTGCAGATTATTATTACAAAAATAAATTATTTGGTGCCTGGCGTCTGGTCCGAGGTTTCAAGGGGATGACAGCACCCCCTATCTGTCACTATATATATATATATATATATATATATATATATATACACACAGTGGTGTTAAAAACTATTTGCCCCTTCCTGATTTCTTATTCTTTTGCAGTTTGTCACACAAAATGTTTCTGATCATCAAACACATTTAACCATTAGTCAAATATAACACAAGTAAACACAAAATGCAGTTTTTAAATGATGGTTTTTATTATTTTGGGAGAAAAAAAAATCCAAACCTACATGGCCCTGTGTAAAAGTAATTGTCCCCTGAACCTAATAACTGGTTGAGCCACCCTTAGCAGCAATTACTGCAATCAAGCGCTTATGATAACTTGCAATGAGTCTTTACAGCACTCTGGAGGAATTTTGGCCCACTCATCTTTGCAGAATTGTTGTAATTCAGCTTTATTTGAGGGTTTTCTAGCATGAACCGCCTTTTTAAGGTCATGCCATAGCATCTCAATTGATTCAGGTCAGGACTTTGACTAGGCCACCCAAAGTCTTCATTTTGTTTTTCTTCAGCCATTCAGAGGTGGATTTGCTGGTGTGTTTTGGGTCATTGTCCTGTTGCAGCACCAAGATCGCTTCAGCTTGAGTTGACGAACAGATGGCGGACATTCTCCTTCAGGATTTTTGGTAGACAGTAGAATTCTATGGTTCCATTTATCACAGCAAGCCTTCCAGGTCCTGAAGCAGCAAAACAACCCCAGACCATCACACTACCACCACCATATTTTACTGTTGGTATGATGTTCTTTTTCTGAAATGCTGTGTTCCTTTTACGCCAGATGTAACGGGACATTTGCCTTCCAAAAAGTTCAACTTTTGTCTCATCAGTCCACAAGGTATTTTCCCCAAAAGTCTTGGCAATCATTGAGATGTTTCTTAGCAAAATTGAGACAAGCCCTAATGTTCTTTTTGCTTAACAGTGGTTTTGCGTCTTGGAAATCTGCCATGCAGGCTGTTTTTGCCCAGTCTCTTTCTTATCTTTCTTATGGTGGAGTCGTGAACACTGACCTTAATTGAGGCAAGTGAGGCCTGCAGTTCTTTAGACGCTTGTCCTGGGGTCTTTGTGACCTCTCGGATGAGTCGCCTCTGCGCTCTTGGGGTAATTTTGGTCGGCCGGCCACTCCTGGGAAGGTTCACCACTGTTCCATGTTTTTGCCATTTGTGGATAATGGCTCTCACTGTGGTTTGCTGGAGTCCCAAAGCTTTAGAAATGGCTTTATAACCTTTACCAGACTGATAGATCTCAATTACTTCTGTTCTCATTTGTTCCTGAATTTCTTTGGATCGTGGCATGATGTCTAGCTTTTGAGGTGCTTTTGGTCTACTTCTCTGTGTCAGGCAGCTCCTATTTAAGTGATTTCTTGATTGAAACAGGTGTGGCAGTAATCAGGCCTGGGGGTGGCTACGGAAATTGAACTCAGGTGTGATACACCACAGTTAGGTTATTTTTAACAAGGGGGCAATTACTTTTCACACAGGGCCATGTAGGTTTGGATTTTTTTCTCCCTAAATAATAAAAACCATCATTTAAAAACTGCATTTTGTGTTTACTTGTATTATATTTGACTAATGGTTAAATGTGTTTGATGATCAGAAACATTTTGTGTGACAAACATGCAAAAGCATAAGAAATCAGGAAGAGGGCCAATAGTTTTTCACACCACTGTATGAATATATATATATATATATGACACCAAGGCAATGCAAATCCTGTTGGATGATGGACTTTTTAGATAATGACTTGGAGGAGCCAGTCATCTATGAGGGCTACATCTGCAAGAGATCCCAGAGAGGGTTGCTGAACTGGGGGAGAAGTTGGCTGGCCTATGCTGTAGTAGAGAATTGGACCTGGCCCAGGTGTCCTTTAAAGAGATATTGTGCACCCGTGGGTGGCATGGGAGAAGATTCCAGAATGGACAGGTAGAGATAAGTGGGTCTTGGTCACAAGGTGTAAGGTAAAGGGTGCACACTGTCTGGGGGAATCAGCTCTCCTGGAAGTGTCAAACTGTTTTCTGGTCCTTATGAAGCTGGACAGTGTCTCTCTGGAGATTCGAAGGTGGTGGACAGGGATAAGGAGCCCTAACGGGCCACCTTAAAAACTGTTCCCAGAAAGAGAGGTTGTGAGCACAGGTTTGCTCCAGAGACAGATAATCTCTCTCAGTGTGTTGCCTTTTGGGTGCACAGGTGGGAGACCTCCCTGGGAGGGTGGATAGGTTCTTGGCCAGATTTGGGGAGGATCCAGTTATCATTGTGCTTGTTGGAACAAATGACATACATTAAGGTAGTCTGTTAGTTCGATCCAAATTTAAAGAGTTAAGTGCCAGACTGAGGATCAGAACTAACAAGATAGTCTTTTCTGAAGTTCTGCCTGTGCCATGTGCCAGTCCAGGTAAGATTAAGGAGATGAGAAGGCTTGTTGTGTGGCCCAAATCTTGGTACAGGGTATAAGAATATAGGTTTATCGGGCATTGGGAATCCTTTTGGTACAAATGGGACCATGATAGGTTACATCTGAACTGGATGGGCACCAATGTATTGGGGAGGCATATGAGTAGGTTATATTTCAAAGACACATGATATTCTATATGATGTTCCACAAGGCTCTATTCTGGTTCCGCTGCTCTTTTTCGATTTACATGCTTCTGTTAGGTCAGTTTATCTTGGGGCATAACGTGAGTTACCACAGCTATGCTGATGACACACAGCTGTATTTATCAATAGCACCTGACGACCCAGACACTGTTGATTCACTGACACAATGTCTCACTTGTGTTTCCAAATGGATGAGTAGTAATTTACTCAAACTAAATAAAGAGAAAACAGAAATTTTTGTGATTGGCAATAATGGATATAATGAAGTTATTAGAAATAAACTGGATGCATTAGGATTAAAAGTCAAGACGGAGGTAAAGCATTTAGGGGTAACTATTGACTCTGACCTGAATTTTAATTTACATATTATTCAGATTACTAGGACAGTATTTTTTTACTTAAGAAATATAGCAAAAGTTAGACCTCTTATTACACTGCAAGATGCTGAAATTAGTTCACGCTTTTGTTTTCAGTCGGCTAGATTACTGTAATGCTCTCCTCTCAGGACTACCAAAAAAGACATCAAATGATTGCAACTACTGCAGAATGCAGCTTCTAGAATCTTAACTGAGAAACAAAAATCCGAGCACATCACCCCAGTTTTGATGTCACTACACTGGTTACCTGTGTCATTTAGAATTGACTGCTTATGCTTTACAAAGCCTTAAATAATCTTGCTCCATCTTATATTTCTGAATGTTTTACACCTTACACTCCAAATTGTAACGTTAGATCTTCAAATGCTTGTCTACTTAGAATTCCAAGAGATAAACTTAAAAGAAGTGGTGAGGTGGCCTTCTGCTGTTATGCGCCTAAAATCTGGAATAGCTTGCCAATTGGAATTCGCCAGGCTAATACAGTGGAGCACTTTAAAACACTGCTGAAAACACATTACTTTAACATGGCTTTCTCATAGCTTCATCTTAGTTAAATCCTGATGCTCTGTATATTCAATTAATTAGCATTATTATTCATGGTGGCTCCAAAACCCGTACTAACCCCTACTTTCCCTTCTGTTCTTTTTCCGGTTTTCTGTGGTGGTGATCTGCGCCACCATCACCTAATCAAAGCACCATGATGTCCTTACATTGATGGATTAAAGGCCAGAAGTCCACATGACCATCATCATCAAATTCTTCCATGAGAACCCTGAATACAATCAGGACTGATTGAGGTCATTTATGTTAGGTAGAATGCCTAGAGGGGGCTGGGCGGTCTCGTGGCCTGGAACCCCTGCAGATTTTATTTCTTTCTCCTGCCGACTGGAGTTTTTTTTTTGTTCTTTCTGTCCTCCCTGGCCATCAGACCTTACTTTTATTCTATGTTAATTAGTGTTCCCTAATTTTAATTATTTATTTTGTCTTTTTTCTCTTTCTTCATCATGTACAGCACTTTGAGCAACATCATTTGTATGAAAATGTGCTATATAAATTCATGTTGTTGTTAATGGAGGATTGTTTAAACTAGGGAATGGGGTGGCAGGGAGTTAGCACAGGCCAAGTTTAGAACTGTACATAGAGGAACAAACAATAGTGTAAAATAAAAATCCATAGTAATGTATATTCCAACCCAATGTTTAAATGTAAAAGTAAAATAAGCAGCACATTAAAAATAACTTGCCTTAATGGTAGAAGTATCAAAAATAAAACAAGTGAGTTGGAGTTTTATGTAGAGGAGCGTAATTATTATATTTAAGCAGTAACTGAAAATTGGCTAAATAACAAAGTTAGGGATGAGTATAACAGAGGGATACACATTTTAGGAAGGGTAGACCGAACAGGAAAGGAGGTGGGGTTGCTAATTTTGTCAAACAGAGTTTAAATGCATGTCCTCTTCAGTTGGATAATGAGCCCCATCTTAATGAAGAAATCTGGCTTTGTCTGGAAAGCTTCAGGGAAAGAGGCCTTATTTTAAGATGGTCTTATAGACTGCCTAATGCAGACAGTAATTTCAACACACATCCATTTTGTAATATTTAGTCTTTAAACAGAAAAGAGCAACTGTTTCAATAGACTGCTTCAAATGTCTGGATCATTAATGTAAAGCTGATTGCTGGATTGTCATATAAAGATGGAAGACTTAAGTTGTGCATAAGGTTTGAAGTATTTTAGCTTTTAGGTTGGAATGAGTTACTTTTTGTCACAGGGATTGCATGATGAAAGTGCAGTAAGAGGTGTGTGAAGTATAATGCAGTTTTCTATTTTTGAGCACTTGGTTTTCATCTTTACTTAGTTTTGATGAGCATCATCTAGGATAGTTCGAAAAAGAAGAAGGTAGTTTGTGATCTCTCTGCCTCTGAAGCTGTCAGGAATATAATAAAAGCAAAACAATTATTGAGCTGGTTGGGCTGGAGTGTTGTATGTGTATTTTTAGGATTTTTAGAGACAGTGAATCTTGATTATTGACACAGCTAACATTTTGCCAATTCTGTTTCAGACGCTGTTTTCTAACATTGAAGAAATTCTGCTTATACACAAAGACTTCTTGGCCATGCTGGAGGAGTTCCTGCAGCCAGAGCCAAATGCACATCATGAACTTGGGCACTGCTTCCTTCAATTTGTGAGTGGTTTTCATCTTGTTTAATGTGAAGTATCTATCTATCTATCTATCTATCTATCTATCTATCTATCTATCTATCTATCTATCTATCTATCTATCTATCTATCTATCTATCTATCTATCTATCTATCAATCACAAAGTTTTGAAGAGTGAACAGATGGATGAATGCAATGCTCATATCCCAGACTGGCTACTGTCCGTATGTAGTGTATGTGCTGTTCTCATGTCTGTGTGGGTATTTCACCTGGTAATCCTAAAAATGTGTATGTTACATTGATTTGCAACTTCATCTTGACCAAGCATAAGAAAATATTGATATGTGCATGTGATGGATTGGCACCTTGTCCAGAGTTTATCCCTGTTTTATGCATGATATTCTGGTGACCCGGACCTTGATGGGTGACTTTGGATAATGCATGCAGGAAAATGTCTGAGTGGATGGATATGTTTAAGGATAACATATTGTATGTCCCTGTTTTGATTTAGGACTGTGTACTTTTATTCACTGGTTGCATGTTGGTTTTGATCTGTTTTTTTCCTTCCATATCCAATCATATGTTCACCAGTGTCATGTGTTGGTGATTGTGGGTGTTGTGTAAACTGACTTTACACCTACAGTATCACAACTCCTTGCCTTATAAACATTTCCATGGTTAGACTCAGCTTAACAAGATTGAGCTGGAATGAGTGAGTTATAAAATGATTAGATACATTTTTATGTACATGCCACAGAGTTTGCATGACTGCAAAGGAAACATTACAAAGACAGGAAATTGAGAAGCCGTAATAAAAAGCAGATTGAAGTCTTTAACAAGCAGAGTAAAGGTTTGCAAGAGTCAATGTTATGACAGAAATGACAGTCTGGCAGCCACCATTTATGAAGGAAATAAAGCTATGTCACACTTAAAATGTTAACTAACTTTAAAAATTGCTGAAATTAATGAAATTCAGTGTCTGTCACAAAGTAACAGATATAGTAGAAAATTAAGATTATGGGTTTTTCTGAATTTGTACTTCCAAGAAGACTGGATGAGTGCTTATATAGAAACAGCAATTCAGTTCATTTACTGTTTGACTTTTCTTATTTGCCACCTTAAATATTTATATGAATTTAAAGCATACTGTTTTTTTTCCCTCAGAGAGACAGATTTCAAATTTATGATGATTATTGCAGCAACCATGAAAAAGCACAGCGGCTACTTCTTGAACTGAACAAAATAAGGACAGTACGAACATGCTTGTTGGTATGAGACATTTATTTGATTGTTGAATGAAAGCTGAATATTGAGGGCAATAAAGCCTAAATTATTTTAATTGCTGAAAACTTTGAAATGTTGATATGTAGTGCAAATGTTATGACGGCTGCTTCAGTTATCTTTATGTGTGCAGGTTAAACATTTTGGCTAGGTGTTATAAATGTAGCTGTGATGCTTCTAGCTGTAGTAAAACTCATATGCATTTGAGCGGCATCCACTTTACATTACTCTAGTTTTTCACACCAAGTCCCTTGGTTCATGCAAAGCACACACAAACTCCTCACAACTACATAAAGCACACACTTCCACATGAGAAAATTACGGTCAGTTATTTATATTTGATTAATTATATGTGTGTGTGCTTTGCTGATTAATTGATTGATCAGTTTATTTTACATATATCGCATAGACAGAGAGGCTTTAAAAATATCTGTGCCTGCAATTATTGTGAATAAAAGGCCAAAAAGAATATTAATTTGTTAGACTCTACAGCAAAAGCCACAAGCCAAAGAAATTATTTCTTCAGGAAGATGCTCTTGATCACATGAATGAGCACCAACTTCTTCCTGCAAACTCTTTTGGTCTTTTTGAAACTCTTTAATCTCCAAGAGCTCCTTTTGAAGCTCTTTCTATTTTGGGGTCATTCATGATTCTAGCCTTTGTTAAGTACAGACTTTGAAAATGTCTGTGTCTGCAATTATTTTAAGCTAAAGGATCAGGAGAAACAAAACTTTAAAGGGCTTGGCAAACTCAGAGCCAGAAATGGGCAGGTGTCGGAAACCAGAAAAATACAGTGAACCTAGCAAAAAAAAAAAAAACTTTTTAAGGCATTAAAGAATCAAAGTCAGAAGCACCAAGCAGAATTCATTATCCATGCTAATCAAGAAAAGAGCTCTAACCAAAGTAACTGTGAAATCATGGACCATACTTTTCTTGTAGTTTTGAGAATCCCTGGCTGGCATAGCAAGCATACTGCGTTGCAGTCCTATGTAGTGTCACAAGAACGAGACATGGACAGATAAAGAGTTGGGGCAGCCACCCGTATATTGTGGTATCCTGGCTGCAAAGTCGTTTTTCTTGTAAAAATACAGAGCACTGAAGTGCATACAACCGAGTCCAAAACAAGACTGAGGAAACAAAGGAAAGGGGGCAGGTTTTAAAGGGGAGACAGGAAGTGAGGTCTTGGAGCTGGCACGTGGTCTTCCACCATTGGCTCAGAGTCGGAGGTGACATCAGAGGGACTGGAGCTGGTGTGGCCAGTTCCATTGGCTCAGTCCCGAAGTGATGCCAGGAGATCCAGGTGAAATCCCGGGATGGTCTACAGGCAAAGGAGAAAAGAGTCAGTGCACTCTGCCACACCCCGGCATGCCTCGAACTGCCTTCACTCAAGCCCTTTAGCTGCCTCCCGCGCACGTGTGACAGTAGTCAACTGATGATGACATAACAGCTGACATCAGTTGCAAGACAGCAACTGACTTAGCAACCAGTACACAACATGGACACTGCCATATAGGAACTGCAAAATGACAACAATTACATATTATATATATGTTTGTATATAATTAATACAGTATATATATATATAGTTAGGCCCATAAATATATTTCAGAATTTTGGCTCTGTATGCCAGCAAAATAGATTTGAAATACAGCAATCATTATAAGTGTAGATTTTCAGCTTTAATTTAAGAGGTTTACCAAAAATATTGATTGAGACATTTAGGAATGACAAACATTTTCATACATGGTCCCTCTATTTTCAGGGGCTCAAAATTATTTGGACAAACTAACATAATCATAAATATAATGGTTATTTTTGATGTTTGGCTGAAAATCCATTACAGTCAATGACTGCTTGAAGTTTGAAACTCATGGCCTTCTCCAAGTGCAGGGTGTCCACCCTCGTGATGCTTTGCCAGGCCTTTACTGCAGCTGTCATTGGGTGCTGCTTGTTCTTTGGACTGTAATAATAAGACAAAAAACAAATCAAGGTTTGGGGTTTTGAGCCCCAGTATACTGTAACATAAAGGTCCAACATATTCTTAACAAAAATATCATTAGACAAAAAGGAATGGGAGGACGGATATTATAAGGAGTCGGACCGGAAATTAGACACGTGGAATGCTGGGAAGTTGTGGTGGTGGATGGGTAGAAGACGTCATCAATGGGGGACCAGAGGGAAGAATGGAACCCGAAGCGTTGTTGTTTTGGTTGTCTGGGCAGGATTATGGTGGCGGCGCTTTGTTTTTTCTACGGGAAGACAGAGAAAAAGGTTAGTACACCGCCATCGTCCTCTGGCCCAACTTGTCGCGACTTGCATCGGGTCTTTAAGCTGCTCCCCATGCGCTTGTGCATGACAGGACTTTCAACCACCAGTTTTGTCATCAGCAAGTAAAATGCATGTCCAGTTGGGTTGAGATCAGTTGATTGACATGGCCATTGAGGAATCTTCCACTTTTTTGTCTTGAAAACTAGTTGGTTTGCTTTCGCTGCATGTTTTGGCTCATTGTCCATCTGTACTGTAAAGCATCATCCTTTCAGTTTTGCAGCTTTTGGCTGAATCTGAGGCTGGTATAACCCTGTACACTTCAGAATTCATCCTGCTACTTCTGCCAGATGTCATATTATCAATAAACACCAGTGAGCTATTTCCATTGGCAGTCAGGCATGCCCATGCCATAAAACTGCCTCCACCACGTTTCACAGATGATGTGGTATTCATTGGATCATGAGCCATTCCATCTCTTCTATACTCTTCTGTTTCAACATTCTGGTAAACAGTATATTGATCTTAGTTTCCTATGTCCAAAGAAAACTATACCAGAACTGGACAGGGTTTTAAAAAATGTGTTCTGGTAAAGTCTAATCTTTCCATCCTATGTTTAAGGTTTAATAGTGGTATGCACCTTGTGGTAAACCCTCTGTCTTTACTTTCATGAGTTTGTTTCTTGATTGTAGACTTTGACAGTGACAGATCTACCTCCAGGAGAGTGTTCTCGGTCTTGCTAAATGTTGTGAAGTGGCTCTTTTTCACCAAGGACAGAATTGTGCAATAATCTAGCACATTTGTCTTCTGTGGTTTTTCAGACCTTCTGGTGTTGCTGACTTCATCAGTGTGTTCTTTCTTTTTAAGAATGTACCAGATAGTTTATTTGACCTCTCTTTGTGTTTTTGCTGTTTCTCTGATGGATTTGTTTTGTTTTCCTTGCCTAATGATGGCCTGTTTTACTTGCATGTATAGCTGTTTGGACTTCATGTTGAGAGTTCACTGTAGCAGCTTCCAAAAGCAAATTCCACACTTGGACTCAACTCCAGATCTTTTTCCTCCTCAACCGCTAATGGAATAATGAGGGAACTGCTCCCATCAGGCTATGGAACAACTTGTCAGCCAATGCCCAAATATGTTTAAGCCCCTGGAAATGGGGAGTGTGGGGAAGGTTGGAGGGTTTGGTGGTTATGGAGAAAATGGCTGTCATTCCTAAATGGCTCATATGATATTTTTGATAAACCCCTTAAATTAAAGCAGAAAGTCTGTGCTTCAATCACATAATGATTGCTTAATTTCAAATCCATTGTGGTGATGTGCAGACCCAAAATTATGAAAATTGCCTCACCCTCCAAATACTTAAGAACCTATTTGCATGCATATATATATATTTCTAATCTATATTTAGTAACTATATTAATAAAAGTAATAAAAACAATGTTACATGTAAAAACTAATTTAAAAAAATAACGCATCAAAATGTTGTAAAAACAGAAAATGATAACATTCATGACTCAGCTATCCACCTAAGCACTGAGCACACCCATCAGGGTTATCTGTGTGAGAATTGTGGAAGAGGTGCAAAAGTTGAGTAGCAAGGATATCATATGTTGGAACCCAATACCTGTCCTTCTGACCATATCCCTTCCAAATTCACCAAGTATTGGACCCTGGAAGTTCATTTTTTAGAGTCAATAATCTTTAGGCTGCGCAGGGCTTCAATAACAGAATGTAATGCACTGGCTTTAGTCAAGAAGAGGTCAGATGGAGTAGAAAATGTGCCAGAAGAGCTAGCTGATAAATGACAGAACCCCCTTTTTTTGAAGATTTTATACAGACTAGTGAAATGAGACGCTAGTTTCTGGAATGGAACTCTCAAGCGGACATACCACATTGTGAGCCATACCATCTGCTCAATCTTATAGTCTGGAGGAACTCTCCTTTCTGATCTGAAAGATTCTTGGCAGTGGTTTTGCCTTCATTTAATTTTATGTGAGAGTTACCATAAATAAGGAAACTTATTAAAGATGGTCAGTTAAACCTTGCAAGAAAGTATTAACTGAGGGGATGGCAAACAATCCATAAACAAGTTTGGAAAGGATGTACCTGTAATCAGTAGTAATAGTGGTTAACCAATTTGGGACAGTTCTGAAATGACTAAGCATTCTACCTAAGTGATTTGATGATATTCAACAAAGCAACATAGATATTTTTTGAATTCCTGATTGATCCTTTTTGTCTCACCATTGGTCTGTGGGTGAAACCCAGAATTGAGATTTAACTGGATGTGTAATTTTTTGCAGAAGTCCTTCCAAAATCTTGAGACAAATTGCGGACCAGCAAAGTACTTTTTGGAGACCCAAGTAATCTAATGTTGTACTTTTATAGAAAAGCCAACAAATTCCAGAGCCATAAAACTTTAATATTACTAACACATGCAGTAATGTACTGACTTAGTGAACCCATCTATGATAACCAAAATTATAGTAAAACCTTTAGGGGAAGAGAGGGAAATCTGTAATAAAATTTCCCTCTCTGTAGTAGGCAAAGACCATGTAAATGTTCAGAGGAATTTATATCTCATTTGCAAGTGTTCCTAGCAGAAACATATTCTTTGATATCTCTTTTGAAAGAAGGTCATCAAAAATTAAGGTACACCTGTTCAACAGTTTTCCATATTTGCAGATGACCAGTAATCACAGAGTCATGGCCCCAGTTTAAACCTTTTGTTTTAAAAAAATTTGAAAATAATTGGGTTTTGGGGCCATGTGTTTCCCCCCCCCCCCCCCCCCCCCCCCCCCCCCCCAAAGAGTTGGGGCAGCCACCGTATATTGTGGTATCCTGGCTGCAAAGTCGTTTTCTTGTAAAATACAGAGCACTGAAGTGCATACAACCGAGTCCAAAACAAGACTGAGGAAACAAAGGAAAGGGGGCAGGTTTTAAAGGGGAGACAGGAAGTGAGGTCGTATGGATCTGGCACGTGGTCTTCCACCATTGGCTCAGAGTCGGAGGTGACATCAGAGGGACTGGAGCTGGTGTGGCCGAGTTCCATTGGCTCAGTCCCGAAGTGATGTCAGGAGATCCAGGTGAAATCCCGGGATGGTCTACAGGCAAAGGAGAAAAGAGTCAGTGCACTCTGCCACACCCGCATGCCTCGAACTGCCTTCACTCAAGCCCTTTAGCTGCCTCCCATGCGCGTGTGTGACTGTAGTCAACTGATGATGACATAACACAAAACGCTGACATCAGTTGCAAGACAGCAACTGACTTAGCAACCAGTACACAACATGGACACTGCCATATAGGAACTGCAAAAATGACAACAATTACATATTAAATATATGTTTGTATATAATTAATACAGTATATATATATATAGTTAGGCCCATAAATATATTTCAGAATTTTGGCTCTGTATGCCAGCAAAATAGATTTGAAATACAGCAATCATTATAAGTGTAGATTTTCAGCTTTAATTTAAGAGGTTTACCAAAAATATTGATTGAGACATTTAGGAATGACAAACATTTTCATACATGGTCCCTCTATTTTCAGGGGCTCAAAATTATTTGGACAAACTAACATAATCATAAATATAATGGTTATTTTTGATGTTTGGCTGAAAATCCATTACAGTCAATGACTGCTTGAAGTTTGAAACTCATGGCCTTCTCCAAGTGCAGGGTGTCCACCCTCGTGATGCTTTGCCAGGCCTTTACTGCAGCTGTCATTGGGTGCTGCTTGTTCTTTGGACTGTAATAATAAGACAAAAAACAAATCAAGGTTTGGGGTTTTGAGCCCCGTATACTGTAACATAAAGGTCCAACATATTCTTAACAAAAATATCATTAGACAAAAAGGAATGGGAGGACGGATATTATAAGGAGTCGGACCGGAAATTAGACACGTGGAATGCTGGGAAGTTGTGGTGGTGGATGGGTAGAAGACGTCATCAATGGGGGACCAGAGGGAAGAATGGAACCCGGAAGCGTTGTTGTTTTGGTTGTCTGGGCAGGATTATGGTGGCGGCGCTTTGTTTTTTCTACGGGAAGACAGAGAAAAAGGTTAGTACACCGCCATCGTCCTCTGGCCCAACTTGTCGCGACTTGCATCGGGTCTTTAAGCTGCTCCCCATGCGCTTGTGCATGACAGGACTTTCAACCACCAGTTTTGTCATCAGCAAGTAAAATGCATGTCCAGTTGGGTTGAGATCAGTTGATTGACATGGCCATTGAGGAATCTTCCACTTTTTTGTCTTGAAAACTAGTTGGTTTGCTTTCGCTGCATGTTTTGGCTCATTGTCCATCTGTACTGTAAAGCATCATCCTTTCAGTTTTGCAGCTTTTGGCTGAATCTGAGCGGCTGGTATAACCCTGTACACTTCAGAATTCATCCTGCTACTTCTGCCAGATGTCATATTATCAATAAACACCAGTGAGCTATTTCCATTGGCAGTCAGGCATGCCCATGCCATAAAACTGCCTCCACCACGTTTCACAGATGATGTGGTATTCATTGGATCATGAGCCATTCCATCTCTTCTCTATACTCTTCTGTTTCGAACATTCTGGTAAACAGTATATTGATCTTAGTTTCCTATGTCCAAAGAAAACTATACCAGAACTGGACAGGGTTTTAAAAAATGTGTTCTGGTAAAGTCTAATCTTTCCATCCTATGTTTAAGGTTTAATAGTGGTATGCACCTTGTGGTAAACCCTCTGTCTTTACTTTCATGAGTTTGTTTCTTGATTGTAGACTTTGACAGTGACAGATCTACCTCCAGGAGAGTGTTCTCGGTCTTGCTAAATGTTGTGAAGTGGCTCTTTTTCACCAAGGACAGAATTGTGCAATAATCTAGCACATTTGTCTTCTGTGGTTTTTCAGACCTTCTGGTGTTGCTGACTTCATCAGTGTGTTCTTTCTTTTTAAGAATGTACCAGATAGTTTATTTGACCTCTCTTTGTGTTTTTGCTGTTTCTCTGATGGATTTGTTTTGTTTTCCTTGCCTAATGATGGCCTGTTTTTACTTGCATGTATAGCTGTTTGGACTTCATGTTGAGAGTTCACTGTAGCAGCTTCCAAAAGCAAATTCCACACTTGGACTCAACTCCAGATCTTTTTCCTCCTCAACCGTTAATGGAATAATGAGGGAACTGCTCCCATCAGGCTATGGAACAACTTGTCAGCCAATGCCCAAATATGTTTAAGCCCCTGGAAATGGGGGAGTGTGGGGGGGGAAGGTTGGAGGGTTTGGTGGTTATGGAGAAAAATGGCTGTCATTCCTAAATGGCTCATATGATATTTTTGATAAACCCCTTAAATTAAAGCAGAAAGTCTGTGCTTCAATCACATAATGATTGCTTAATTTCAAATCCATTGTGGTGATGTGCAGACCCAAAATTATGAAAATTGCCTCACCCTCCAAATACTTAAGAACCTATTTGCATGCATATATATATATTTCTAATCTATATTTAGTAACTATATTAATAAAAGTAATAAAACAATGTTACATGTAAAAACTAATTTAAAAAATAACGATCAAAATGTTGTAAAAACAGAAAATGATAACATTCATGACTCAGCTATCCACCTAAGCACTGAGCACACCCATCAGGGTTATCTGTGTGAGAATTGTGGAAGAGGTGCAAAAGTTGAGTAGCAAGGATATCATATGTTGGAACCCAATACCTGTCCTCTGGACCATATCCCTTCCAAATTCACCAAGTATTGGACCCTGGAAGTTCATTTTTTAGAGTCAATAATCTTTAGGCTGCGCAGGGCTTCAATAACAGAATGTAATGCACTGGCTTTAGTCAAGAAGAGGTCAGATGGAGTAGAAAATGTGCCAGAAGAGCTAGCTGATAAATGACAGAACCCCCTTTTTTTGAAGATTTTATACAGACTAGTGAAATGAGACGCTAGTTTCTGGAATGGAACTCTCAAGCGGACATACCACATTGTGAGCCATACCATCTGCTCAATCTTATAGTCTGGAGGAACTCTCCTTTTCTGATCTGAAAGATTCTTGGCAGTGGTTTTTGCCTTCATTTAATTTTATGTGAGAGTTACCATAAATAAGGAAACTTACAAAGATGGTCAGTTAAACCTTGCAAGAAAGTATTAACTGAGGGGATGGCAAACAATCCATAAACAAGTTTGGAAAGGATGTACCTGTAATCAGTAGTAATAGTGGTTAACCAATTTGGGACAGTTCTGAAATGACTAAGCATTCTACCTAAGTGATTTGATGATATTCAACAAAGCAACATAGATATTTTTTGAATTCCTGATTGATCCTTTTTGTCTCACCATTGGTCTGTGGGTGAAACCCAGAATTGAGATTTAACTGGATGTGTAATTTTTTGCAGAAGTCCTTCCAAAATCTTGAGACAAATTGCGGACCAGCAAAGTACTTTTTGGAGACCCAAGTAATCTAATGTTGTACTTTTATAGAAAAGCCAACACATTCCAGAGCCATAAAAACTTTAATATTACTAACACATGCAGTAATGTACTGACTTAGTGAACCCATCTATGATAACCAAAATTATAGTAAAACCTTTAGGGGAAGAGAGGGAAATCTGTAATAAAATTTCCCTCTCTGTAGTAGGCAAAGACCATGTAAATGTTCAGAGGAATTTATATCTCATTTGCAAGTGTTCCTAGCAGAAACATATTCTTTGATATCTCTTTTGAAAGAAGGTCATCAAAAATTAAGGTACACCTGTTCAACAGTTTTCCATATTTGCAGATGACCAGTAATCACAGAGTCATGGCCCCAGTTTAAACCTTTTGTTTTAAAAACTAATGCTGTGAAACTGAGAGTATGAGGTATCAGTAGGAGATACCACTGGGCCATTTACCAAGCCATATGACTTAATGAGGCACTTGTCCTATAGCAGTATTAAAAGATATTTTTATCTTGCCCCTTTCACAAATACAAATTAGATTATATGCTCTTGTTCAATGCTACTAAATAAAGAAAAGTGATTTACTTGATTTAGATAGATAGAGATAGGTAGATACTTTATTATTCCCAAGGGGAATTATGAGTAAGGATATCAAAGGGAGGAGATCATTATTATCAGTTGTGATCTTATTTAATCAATACATTTATTTTAAGAGTCCAAAATTCCTTTTAGTAAAGATGTCCTAAAACCAATGATATTCTAGTGGCAAAGTCCCTTACTTTTATAGTAGGAAGAACAACTGGTCTGATGAATGTCTAATAACACAAAGATCCTGAGAAAAAAAGTTTTTTATTAGGCCAGAGGCAACCCAATCCCATTTCAAAAGGAGGGTAATTAAACATGCAGGAGGTTTGTTCAGAGTGTAAATTCTATGTGCTCGGAGAGGAGTAGCAAGACTTTTAGCAGTCCATTATCCACGTACACACCCCAATCTTTTGACAGATGACTTCAACCACTCCAGAACTCACACATTTCCCAGCACACAAAAAAATAAAAAGAAAAAAACAAGAAAAAAAAACTAAAAAACAGTGCTGTCATTTCCTATGTTGCTTTTTTACGAAAGCTTAAGTTTTGTCAACTCAGACTGCAATTATACTACCTGTTTCTATGCCCAGGGTGCACACACTGAATATTTTGTGACCTCTTGGGGGCCATGTTATTACAAATAGCCACAGTTTGTTCAAAGTGTCCAAACTTTTTTGAAAAATAAAGGACAGACTCTCGAGCAAACTTGTTTTTGAGCATTATTCTGGTTATGATTTTTCTGGTTAGAATTTTCTGGTTTTGTTAATTATAGTTTTGTTAATGACCTTGAGGTCAATTAATTTTCTAAACATTTCTTGACTTGTATTGTTAATAATTTGACCAATGTCTGACCACTCCTCTTTAAATTCCTAAAAGAAGTGTCTGTCACTAAATAAATGAATTTGGTAACTCATTACACTGGACTCCTCTGATCCTATAGTAGAAAATTTCAGTTTGGATGAATTCATGAGACAATATGTTAAATCTATAAAAGGGAAGATTTTTTTATTATAAAGCAGTATGAGATTCATTTTTTTAAGAGTTAAGGATGAAAATGTATTTTTGAGCAGGTTTCATACAGTATCTTATGAGAAAACATAGAAATATTGCTCATAAACTGACCTTTAGCTTTACTGATTACTACTAACAAATATTGCTTACTAAAAAAATAGTAATGACATCACACTCTCAAGCCAGTTAATCCATTTCAGGGACAAGGTGTTTGGAGTAAATCCCAGCAACATTAGACACAATACAAATGCCATTGTGATTATTAGCATGCATCTATGGTCACATAAGTAGCAGATTACAAAATCCCTGGCTTTACAGTCACGTGAAAATGTTTTTTTGTTTTAACATACAGTATGTGGATACTGTATTTTAAGATTTGATCTTCATTTAAATAGTATATATAAATATAATATTTACAGTTTGTAGTCCATTTTACAATTTAAGTAAAGATAAATTCAAATTTTGTATGTGTAAAATGTAACTACACCGCTACATTTATCAAATGCCTAAAATTAGAATCAGATGCACCAGTTCAGGTGCAAATTCATTAGAGACGATCTTGGAGCAATGTGTCCCGTCATTTAGTTTGATTTTTTCTTTCTGTTAAAATGTGCATTATTGCAATACATAGATTGAAAGAGCTCTCTGAGACCTTCAGAAATAAGGTTAGAAATGCCCATGAAGATTTAAATATTTAGATTAAAAAGATCTTAACAATTGGAAATCAACCATTTCACTGTCCGGAAGATCTTCTGCAACATTTCAAACAACTGCCAACTTGTTCAACCTTCCCTATCAAGTTCTTCCCAAGAACAGAATGCAAGATGTTAAAGGAAGCCTCTAAAAGGATTTTTATCATGTGATCCTAGAGGTAGCTCTTACCACTGTTGATGCATGAATCTGCCATTACAAAGGGGCTGCATAAATCAGATCCTACATAGGAGGTGTTGCAGGAGGAAACCTTTGCTTGCCACAAAGAACATCAGGACAAGAGTAAAGTTTGCCTGTGAACACCTAACAAAGATACAGGACTTCTGGAGCAATTTGCTCTGACGGATGAGGCAACGATGGGGTTGTTTGGCCCCAGTACCAGAAGATGTGTTTGGCAAAAAACAAAGACAGGATTTGACCAGAAGAACCAGATACTACCTATAGAGCTTGGTGATGGAAATGTTATTCTGCATCACGGCCTGGGCAGCTCATTATCATAGAATCCACTACAAACTGTTTATTGTACCAGCAGATGCTTGAAGATAAAATCAGAAGACTTAAGCTCAGCTGAAAGTGGACCTTCAAACCTGACAGTGACCCTAAACATGCCAGTAAATCCACCAGAAAATTACTGAAAAGAAAGAAATGGAGGGTTCTGGAATGGCAGAGTCAAAGCCCCGATCTTAATCTCATTAAAATGCTTTAGGAGGATTTAAAACAGGCTGTGCATGCAAGGCACCACTCAAACATCACAAAGCGGAAAGGATTCTGCATGATGGAGAGGGAAAAACTTTCTCTTAGTTGATTTTAGAGACTGGCAGACAGGCTATTAGAGCTAAGGCTGTGCTTACTTTTTCCACGGACGAAAATGACATATTTACTCATTTTCTGTTGAGTAAATTATTGCAATTTTTACCTCACCTTTATGTAAAGATGCTGTTTAAGTGAAGTTAAACTGTGTATGTGTCCACAGATGTTAAAAAAGAAAAAAACATTTTATAGGGTGTACTTACTGTTTTCAGAATATTAAATGGCACTCATCATATAGTACCTAGCCCAGGTATGTATTGAGGTTCAGAGTGCTTTATTTTTTACTTTTTATGCAAGAATAAATGATAAAACTCCTTCATTAAACAGGAAAGTCTTAGTTATGAAGAAGAAACACAAACCTGTCTTTTTTTTAATAAGTGCAGATAATTTTGCTAACAATTGCATCCCTTGTTAAAGTGTCACCTCATCCTTTTTGGTAATATTAGTTTTATCATTATAATTGCAATCACGTATGCATTGTTCCAAGGTGTAACATGTAATTATTTCTTGTTTTTTAGAACTGCATGTTGCTAGGTGGGCGCAAGAATACTGAAGTGCCACTTGAAGGCTATCTTGTTGCCCCCATACAAAGGATATGCAAGTATCCACTACTTCTTAGGGTATGTAATGAGCTGATTTTTATGCTATTTTTAATGTATTTGTATAAATTTGTCTGCTACTATGTTGTTACTTTAGCTCCCTATTTTTGTAAAGCTTATTTTGTTTATACAGTAATGAAATTTACTAACTTTTTTGATGAATATCAATTATTCAAATGAATGTTTTCCAGCTTAAATTATATCAACCAATCAGTATGATGTTTTACTTGTGTTGTGGCACCATTTTTGTTTTTCTTATTGTGCAGTAACCAGAAATGCAAAATAGTACTTCCCATGAGGTCTCATTAGGACATTTGAAAGACCTTTTCAGTTTTTTGTAATATTATTCTTTTCACTCTTAACAGAAACAGCAATTATCTGTTTTGGTCCTGTCTAAAACTTCAAAACTTGTATTTAATATATACCATGGATCCTTAAAAGAATTTTCACTATGATTGGGGTGACGTTTTAAAAATATTCCCTTGTTTCTCTTGATTAAATCTGTCCTTCTTCTAACTGAGTTTACTTGTAAATCTTCTCCCACTTTATTAAAGCATTTAGTGAAAGAACTCTGGGTTCCTTGGCAATTTACCATCTACGGACAGATCAAAAGCTGACCCAGAAGGATAGACACAAGTCACATATTTGGTTAATTTAGTAGGCAATTCA
Source organism: Polypterus senegalus (assembly GCF_016835505.1). Classification (NCBI taxonomy): domain Eukaryota; kingdom Metazoa; phylum Chordata; class Cladistia; order Polypteriformes; family Polypteridae; genus Polypterus; species Polypterus senegalus. The sequence continues at coordinate 50,522,021 of NC_053158.1, forward strand.
AAAATGTTCTTCCCTGAGTAATGAATGCTACAAAAGACTTAAACATCATTTAGCTCTTGTGCTTGAATGGATTTTTTTGGGGAGCCACATTAAGCAAAGTGTTTGTAATTTCAGAAAAAGGAGAGATTAAGTTGGTTGAGATGGAAACTGAAGGCATTGAATTCTGCCTAAATGTGCAAAAACAAGTCCCATTTCAACTTGAATGTTTCTGCATGTTTTCTTAATCTATATTCCAAGTGCCAGGATTCCTTCGTCAAGTCTGGAATCCTCTGCAAAGAACAATCACTGTATAAAGTGATGCCTGTTACACAATATGTTATTACATTATGTGTTATTTTTAAGCAGCCGCAATTAAATCTCTACATGAACTGAAAATCAATGCCACTTGAAACTTTCTCTTCTTATTTTCCTATTCCTCTTGTTTACATCTTAACAGTCACTAAGCAACCAACAGTACATTCAGCACTTCACTTAATTCCTGATCTTATTGTGTTCTGGTCGGGTCTTGTGTTCTCTCTGTTGAATAACCGAGCAGATACTTGTGGTTACCCACTTGCACAGAAAGATCATCTGCACGCCATCACTTTAGGGCATCAGTGAAAAATGGAAAAAGAGTAAAAGTTTTTTTTTCCCTTCATCATTTGAACAAAGCCATAACAAAGAAACTCATTGTTAGGGTAATCAGCTGTACATTATGCAGAATAAATGAAATGAACTCATTTGAAAATGGAATTAAAAATAACTGTAATTAAAAGCTGAGGAAGAATTACTTTAAATTTTATAATTGGCAAGTATAACCTTTCAGCTTCTCCCTGATGATGCAGCTGTCCTAATCAGGATTAAAACGTGAGCCAGAAATACTAAGTATTCTTTGATTTTGATTGTTTTTGGAGCAGAATGTATACATTTCGTGTATCTAATATTATAAAAGGATTATTGAATCTGCATTTGTACTGTCATTCACTAAAGTTCAGGGGCATAGTTAAAGAAAAATTTGAATGTAAAGTTCATTCTATCATTTTGGGAAAAAAAAATATAATATATTCCATAGTTATGTCCGTCAGTGGCAACATCATAACCATAGACCAATACTATTTATAACAGGTAGATAACACACTAATGAATCATTTGTATGCAAGACAGAGTAAACATGTTTAATTTTTAGGTGTCACATCTATCAGTCTGGGGGTCTCGGGAAAATACATGTCTGTAGTTTTCATGGTTGAAAGTGACAAAGATGTTTGAAAATGGGCCATTACTGAAAAAACATCCTCTAGCCAATTTTAGTCATGTTGTTAGAAACAGACTGGCATTAGACTAGAGGCTGGCATAACTTATATAGAGTAATAAACAGGCTTTAGGTACACCAGCGGTAATCATGATATAATTATAAATTCTGATGATTCTGGTAGTTATACATACAAATATAATGTATCTGTATATACATTTCAGACTAAAACTGTATTAATAATTAACTGTCCACAAAGGCACAAACTCTTAACATTCAAAATGCTTGTTAATGCTCTGCTGCTTAGATGACTTTCGTATTAGATATTCAGTTCTCTGACTTGACCCAATAAAAGTAAAACGTTTTCCTTCCCTCATGCCACCACCAAGAGACAAGTCACTGCCTTTTCCTGTCCAGTCTTTTACTGTTTCAAACAGTTTCTTTAAACAAACATACATTGTTAACTGCATTTAATCCAAACCTGAGTTGTGGGGTGCTGGAGCCAGAATTAATAAGCCAATCAGGTTGAGGCACACATCACGCTAAATAATACCCTTAAAGGGATAGGCACACTTATTACATATTAGTCCTTACAAAAATGCATTATCTTTAATACACAGTTCTTGTTTTGTTTTGCACAAACAGAATTTTAATATTAAAAACATTCTAGGCAAGATTTATATAACAAAATTAAAAGTTAATAAACTGTGGATGACGTTAGTTTGTTCAGACATCAATAAAAAACTTTGTTTAATATAAAAAAATGCAACTCTTATATACTGTGTGTATATGTATGTTTTATATATATATATATTCTAGCAAAATACCCGCTGTTCGCAGCGGCGAAGTACTGCCTTAAAATTTTTATTAAGAAGAAAATGAAACCTTTTTAAACTGAGGGAAAATATACCAATAATTATTTGTTAAGGATTTCTTTGTATACCACATTGTGAGTTCGGCCCTCCGGTTGTAATATGACCAAGCTGTGCGCTGAGCTTACTCTTGAGCATGCAACGTACAGTTGGCCATGTGAAAAGTAATCTTGTTTCAAATCTCACAGCTTGGATTGCTGCTGTCATAATCAGCTCGAGTTTCATGGTTTGTTTCAATTACGACAGTATTTGTAGGACTTGTATTGAAGTGACATTCGACATCTGTCAAGCGTTGTAAGTATACAACCGGTTTCATCGATAACTTCACATCCAGCTTTTGAGAGTTTAAACATTCATAAACATCAAAGTGTCCACTACTGAAATCGTCACATGTGAGTCTAAGATGTTTAAGATGCATAGGCGGTTGTCGAAAGTTGTAAAATATTTGGCCATTTCGGTACACTTGAAGGCGACAACCAGTCAATTCAGCGGCAGCCATCAACTCACATGCAAATCCATAGGTGAAGGGCTTAAGCATTTCACTCTTATAGTGCTCCTCTGTAGTATAATTATCTCCTGTACTGTCAGCAGTCCACACCTTGAACCTGTCCCAGTCATTCAATACATAAGACACAATGTTCCTCCGGATATCAAGAGTGAGCCTGATACGGCCGTGCAATATGTAACAAAGAGAATGTAAAAGGCAGGTGCCATCTCTGGGCATGGAAACCACTCGGTAAGTGACAGTTCTTTGATCGATGGTGATCACCTTGATAATGGGGTTACGGTTGGAATGATAAACAAAATGGGTACCTGAACAATGTAAAGTAAGTCTAAAATACCTACACAATAACTATAATCGTAATAAATGAACAATAAAACAGCGGAGAAGCCGTGGATTAAATTAAAAAGGCTGTAGTTATCAGCAGGAAGATGTGAATCCCGTGGCGAAGCAAGGAAGGGAATGTAGAGACTGGAGCGACGGATGGCCTTATATAGGCAGGCAGCCAACAATGTGGGAGGCGTTGGGATGGGGTACCCAACGCCGCCTCATACGGTGTCCGAGCTGCAGGATATGGACGTATATATGTACGTAAGTAGGATTCAGTTAGCGTTGGGAACCCGCGTACCAAATTTCTTAAAGATGGGCCCATAAGTAACAAAGACCGTTGAAAAGTTCAATATGGCGGCCGACAGTGGCATCATACCACCGAAATAAGTACATACATTGGTTTCGGTTAGCGCAGGGAAGCCGCCTACCAAATTTCGTGAAGATGGGGCTATAAATAAGAAAGTTCAACATGACGGACGTTGTCGAGCGTTATGACCGTTACGTGTAGAATTTCGAAATGAAACCTGCTTAACTTTTGTAAGTAAGCTGTAAGGAATGAGCCTGCCAAATTTCAGTCTTCTACCTACACGGGAAGTTGGAGAATTAGTGATATTGGAAACTTCAATATGGCGGCCGACAGTGGCATCATACCACTGAAATAAGTATGTACATCGGTTTTGGTTAGCGCAGAGAAGCCACCTACCAAATTTCATGAAGATGGGGCCATAAATACGAAAGTTTAACATGGCGAACGTTGTCAACCGTTATGACCGTTACGTGTAGAATTTCGAAATGAAACCTGCTTAACTTTTGTAAGTAAGCTGTAAGGAATAAGCCTGCCAAATTTCAGCCTTCTACCTACACGGGAAGTTGGAGAATTAGTGATGAGTGAGTGAGTCAGTGAGGGCTTTGCCTTTTATTAGTATAGATGTATATATTTAATAATGGAACCAGGGCACCAGTGAACCCAAAACTCAAAGGCACAGTCCCGGCTTCAAATAATGGATAATTTAATATCCACAATACATCTAAAAAGAACCAAGCAAAAGTTATCTCTCATCTACAACTCACTTCTCCCCTCACCACCGCACTGCTCTCCTCCCAGCTCTGACTCATCTGGATAAGGGAGTGCGGTCTCTTGTATTGAGGTCCTGGGAGTACCTCTGGTGCCAGGGCTGCTGCCTGTTGGAAATGCTGCTGGTCATACAGAAGTCCAATATATTCAAGAGTGCACCTCCCTTCAGCTCCCTCTTTTTTTCAGCACACCTGGAACCAAGCAGGGCTGTGCTGCCACACTACAACTGCAGACATTCTGATGGTTCCTGACTGGGGGCCAATATGGAGGGCTGCTGCCATCTAACGCCTGGGGGTAATAAACACCCCTCGGAGACCGTCCTTCTTTTCTTTTCCCCCTTCCAGGGAAGGTACTGAAACCACTTCCATTTCGGATGCCCATCCATTTGCCTGGGGCTGTCTGTCCATCGCCTTGGGAAGTTCGGTTTGGGTATGACCCCTTTCCCTTTTTCGGTTGGGATGCCTGACTGACCTCTTGAAGCTTCACATCTGGAAAAGGAACCATTCCACTTCATGGTCGGGATGCCCGTCCAACCCTTGTGGCATTTACAATATATATATAATTTATTTATCTTTCATACTGATTTACCTTCCTAGTATTTCTTAAACAGTTTATAAATAAACAACTATACTCCTTTGAGTAAGACATGAACATTTTTCTTGTTTTTCTAAAAGTTTAATAAGGGCACTGTTTTGGTACATCACAGTAATACATTTTAGAGAATATCACCCTCTATGTGTAGAGGCTAGACCATTTCCCATTCTCTATGTGTGTTCCCTTGGATTCACCGGAGTATTTTTTTGCAGGTGCTTCTGTCTTGGGAATAATCTATACTAATAAAAGGCAAAGCCCTCACTGACTGACTGACTCACTCACTGACTCATCACTAATTCTCCAAGTTCCCGTGTGGGTAGAAGGCTTAAATTTGGCAGGCTCATTCCTTACAGCTTACTTACAAAAGTTGGGCAGATTTCATTTCGAAATTCTACACGTAATGGTCATAACTGGAAGGTATTTTTCTCCATTTACTGTAATGGAGTTGAGCTCGAAAGCCATGGGGGGGCGGAGTTTCATGTGACATCATCATGCCTCCCACGTAATCATGTGAACTGAAAGCGCTGAAGAAAACATGCATTATATAATTGAGAAGGCAGCGAAACAATAAGCGAGCGAGTGACATATACTACCATATTCATGAGTGCTGCTACTTCGGAAAGAAAGCAAGGTGTAAACCTAAACTTTAAATTAAGTTCATAGACAGGCTACCGCTGGCGTTTCACATGCCCACGGGTAATGCGGGATACAAGTTTAATGAGAGGACGCAGGATATAAATGAGAGTTTTGATCACTTTGTAACTAAGTTAAAATTGCAGGTGAAGGGGTGTGCTTATGCAAATTCCGAGAGACTGTGTTTGTGGGGATTGACAGTTAAAGGCGGTTGGGGAGTCACGTTATCATCTCCCCTCCCATTTACCTAATTTCGCTCTGAGCTGAGCTCCGCGGCCAATGCCGTCTTCCGAAGCAACTTCATCAGACTGCCACCAAATACTCACAGAAAAATCCACAAGTTAATACACACGCTGTCTCTACAGTTTCTCCACACTGAATCCTCCAGGCACTACTTACAAAAGGTTACACTGACAATCGTGTTACGTTATTTTTAAAATCTTTCCTTTTCTTAGCACAAGCACAGCTGAGAAGCTTCGATGCATGTGCTCCATAACGCATTAAAAAATCACGCATTTAATCACACTTTGCATTACAAGCAAAGGGGAACTTTTGTCAATGCATGATTTCCTGGTACACCGATTACATTGATCAGCGCTTCCTGATTCATTTAACCCTCGCACCCCCTTGGTTTGAGAAGAAGTATGAAAAAATATGAGGTTAACAGAAAAACAGATCACCAATTCAAGTTTTATGAATAATCGATTCGCCATCAATAATTGCTTTGGTAAAGCCATACTCAGTGTAATCCTCCTTCCATTTTATAATTTTTCCGCACTAGCCATGATTAAATGAACGGTAAAAAGTAAGAGCGGCGAGGGTGACTTATTTAGGCAGGCATATATATGACAGCAACACTCATGACAATGTCAATCATGTTACGTTATTATTAAAATGTTTCCTTTACTTTTTCATTACTTCTTTAACACACTGCTTCTCCGCTATGTAGCGGTATTTTGCTATATATATATATATATATATATATATATATATATATATTAATGACCTCCAAAGAGCGCTGAGACTTTTGATATCGTGAATGTGTCTGCAAAAACTTATACACACACACACATACATACATACATACATACACACACACACATATATATAATTTGTGTGTATGTATGTATGTGTGTGTATATATGATGTAGATAGGTATGTGTATATATATATATATATATATATATATATATATATATATATATATATATATATATATGTGTGTGTGTGTGTATACAGTATGTAGATATGTATATAGATATGTATATATATAGATATGAAGATATGTATGTGTGTATATATATATATATATATATGTGTAGACTCAAACCCATTATGACAGCAGCAATCCAAGCTGTGAGAAAACAGTAAAAAGGAGGCGTGTCAGACGTCGTGGTACATTTTCTGATGCAGCTAGACAAAAACAACTTTGTGACGCTGCCGACAAATACACAAAACAATTACTTTGACAATCATGTTATGTTATTTTTAAACTTTTTCCTTTTCTTTTTCATACCTTCTTTAACACACTACTACTCCGCTGCGAAGCGCGGGTATTCTGCTAGTAATAAAATAGTCTACAAGTATTTCCTTTGTTTAAATACATCCCAGAGTATTAAGACATTTTTTAGTTCTCTTGTGGGCCTCTTTTGATTTTTCATTTTGTGTCTTATTTTTGGATTACCTTCCAGATAATCAGAATTTTTCGAGATAGGCAGTGCTGAAGAAAGCTAAGTTTACCTAGGGCAGATAACTGGTGTTGATTAAAACAAATGTAAAATGTTAACTTCTAGTATATTTTCTGACACAAACATTTCACAATCGATCGTGAATCAGCCATAGAACAAATTTACAACTTGACGTGATGGCAGTAATTTGAACATTAAAAATCCAAACTTTAGTCAGTGTATCAAGCACAATGCTCAATGCATTTTCTTTTCAGCATTAATGAACTGTACTGAGTCACTGACTTTTTTCCTCAAAAAAGCATCAAGTGTGAAATGAGTACATTTGGAATTGTACAGTAATTTTACCACTTCATGCATTCTTGAACAGTCATTTCCGGAACTTAGAATTTCTTTCTTGTTATTTATTTATAAAGGAACTATTAAAGAGAACTCCAAGGAAACATAATGACTACTCCTTGGTACAAGAAGCTCTACAAGTAATGAAAGAGGTTTGCTCCAACATCAACGAAACAAAGAGACAAATGGAAAAATTAGAAGTTCTGGAGGAATGGCAGTCACATATTGAGGGTTGGGAGGTAAGTAATTGTGGGATAATTTGGTATTTATATAAAAAAAATGTTAAAGTTTGCTAAGATCATATGCTGTACTGTGGTGCTTCATCCATTGTTGAAAATCATGCATAGCAAGTCTGTGACCAATAGTCATTCATTACTGTCAGTTTATAGAACAGTCAAGATTCTTTTACCGGTCATTTTTTGGTACTGTTCCAAAATTGAATCACTGTTTAAGGCAAATAAGTTATTTTGAATTAGTTGTCTAAGAGTACTGTAACAATGGATACGATAAATGGACATTATGCTTTTATGTCTTTCTGGGAGAGGTAAATAAATAGTCTTCTGATTTTTACAACATTAACTGCATCCCACATTTTATTACAAAGTTTACCAATCTATCCAAAACATATTACTTCTTTTTATTGTCTTTGGTAGTTCAAAACAATGTTATTTTCTGAAGTAATCATTACAATGAAACCAAAAAATGAACACCATTGTCATCCACTGAATCCATTAGGCCCAGCATGGCCTTGTTAATGATGCTGGGTTGTGTTTGCTGTTCAATATCCTGTTTCAGACAGATAATTTGCAATTGAGTCTGTCTGCCTTCTTTTAGTTGAATCATTGTTGTGTTCTCTTTGGGAGATGTATAGTATTGATTGTATGTCAATTTTATTTTATTCGGTAGTACATTGTCAAGCCCATCTGACAGTGGAATTATTGTGTTATCTTTATTCTGCTGTGTTTGGTTCACCTTTAAGTGTTTGTAGAATTTTACATGATCTTGAGTGGCCTGAATATTTGCAATCTTGAAAAAAAAAATTCATCAATTGAGGCAGTTATGGAGAACACTTTGGGAGGAACAGCACTGAAAATCCAAGCTGGTTAATAAAAGTACAGGAGTGGCCAAAGTAAAAGCACTACAAATTAATTTTTGTTAGTCAAGAAAAGGCTAAATGACAGTATGGGTCATGATGGGGTGCTTAAAGCCATGGAACAGCATTAGAAAATAGATTTTTTTAAAACAGGGTCTAAAGTGCTCATTTGGATAAGGCTAGGATGTTGTGATTATGAGTCCCAATGGCAAAATGCATGCAAGGCCTCCTAAAAGGACAATGAAAGCAGGGCCATAACAAATCTTTCCTGCTGAAGGAGACACACCCTCAAGACCACTTACTGCAGGATAGCCGGCCTTGCAGAGCATACACAAGGCAAGCAGAAAAAATAATTGCAAATGTCCCATAAATATATCAATAAGCCCAGAAGATATGGGGTGACCTTAAACCCTTGACTTATATACAAAAGGGCAAACGAAGAATCTTTATTACTGAAGGATTTATTAAGAAGAAATATAAAAATACAGGGGAAAACTCAAAAGAGAAAAAACAGGCAAAAGAACATGCCTAAAAGACACTCCAAATATAAACAAGTCCAAGTCACAATCCTGAAGACAAAACCAGTGACTGAAGCAAAATAATTTAAGAAAACCAGAAAGTCCAAAGAAAAACCGCAACTCTTACAAACACCTTCACAAAGTTTTTCAGCCTCCAAACCATGTCTGGTCAAATATCCAGAAGGAATGCTTAGGAGTGATGATGTCATGATGGCCCCGCCTCCAGGGACTCCACCCACAAAGTATAAGGAATATCAAGACATTTAAATCCATGATAAATAATAACAGACATCACAGAAAGTACATAAAAGTGTGAACAATAATAATTCAAAAGCAACAAAAGTAACAACCCAGTAACATATAACATACGGTGCTACATGAGTCCAAATTGTTTTAATTTTTGTGTTGGAAAATCCTACAGGTATTAAAAGTGAAGTTTTGGGATTCACGGTATGAAATGTTCTTCTTCCTGCTGTTCGGTACCCTGTTTTTAAATTGCAGCGTGTCCTATTGTTAGGTTATGGTTCTCCATGTCTTCTCTTTTTGGGAATCTTTTGCTCATAGCATTTAATGAAGCTTTTACTGTTCTTTTATTCACAGATTCTTCTTATTATTTGTTTTGGGTATTTCTCCTGTGTTTTTGTGTCTTCTTTGATTTTGATTTGCATTAGTGTATATTTTTTTTTTAGGACTTAATCAGTCCTTCATGTTTATGGAGTGACACCGATCGTAAATGTGGCAGTGGGTTTCACCCAGTGTTTTGATGCTTAGGAGTTCTCTTAGGTATTAAAGAAATCTCTCTGTACGGTTGTGTGCAGAAGGCACTTCTAGAAGTTGAGCCAGCTTTATTTAATGGGTCAAAGTGAAAACAACTGCGTACAGTTGTGCTTGACATGCAGCCATCTGTTGACTGGCAGTCTGTATGTGTATTTGGAGTACCAGCTCAGCTAGCTATTTGGTCACCTCCTCAAGTGAAGATGTGAATGCTGAATTTAGTGTAATCCTACTGGCCATGCTATTTGTGAAAGTAAATGGTCAGGTCAAGTTGGGGAGCATGCACTGGTACAGCTCATTGCCACACCTACCACATGATGAAACAGCTCAGGATCCTGGTTGGCAACCCCCTAGGCAGACACGTGGCCCAGTCCCACTCTCCGGAAATGACCATCTATCTGCCAAATCCAGGTGTTACGTTGGCATCCCCTTAGCCTGGTCTAGCCATTGTTGTCTTTCAGCAAGGTGTCCTTTCCTGCCCCGAATCTGTTCATTCAGCCTCCTGGGTTGTCAGAATCCTTGGAGAAGGTGACCAATGGCTTCAATGGCTTTTATTGTCAAACAGTGGTGTAGAGAGGAGACGGAATAAAACAGCTGAGTCAGGTGGGGATATATTGTACTTTACAATCGAGGAAAACTGTTAGGCACATCAGAATTGTGGTTAAAAATGGGTTTGTGTTTATATTTAAACAGTCCAAGTAGATGCTTATTGATAGTACATATTTGTGAAAATACATTAAATAAAAATCGTTTAAGATGACTCATTATTGCTGTGATAGTAATGAGTAGTTTTCTGTAATAGACTATTCATTGCCAGCATAGGGTCACTTTTGAAACATACTGACATACATACATAGTTTATTGCTATTAATATCATATTTTCTTTATAGAATGTCAGATATTGCACGCCCCAATCATATCGCAATAAGTTTCAATGCTAGTTTCTAGGCCTGGGTAAAAATATTGATTTTCCAATTGTTATTTTTCATTTAAATGATTCAATGTCAATTCTTAAACTCTCAAGATCAATCTAGTGGATATCTATCCTGCTCTGTTACTATATGTAGATTTTTGCTTATCTTCGTTTTTTTGGCATCCAGTCCAGAAGATGTGTGCCTGTTAATGCTTTCTACAGAAAAAGAGCTTTACTACTCGTATCTTTGCACAAAGTGGCGTGTTCACCTCAACTGAAATCAGAATCTTCAACACTTAAATGTTTGGACTAAGTAGGGACTCAAAACAGTGCATTGGTAAAGCACAGCTGGATAAAAGCAAAACCATATGTAAGCTGTGCAACTGAGAAGTTAAGTATTGTGGTAACACAACAAATTTGAGAAATCACTTATCCTGAAGTCATCCAGAAACGCTGACTCAGTCAACATCCAAACGAGTAAAGCCTAAACAATCTACACTGGAGACAGTGTTTAACTCCAAGCTTAATTTATCTTGTGCCCAATAAATAACAATCTTGCAATTTTATCTGTAAATATATGAGACCTTACACTGTTGTTGACAACGAGGGCTTTCAACAAATAATGCAGGTTTTGTATTCTATACCAAGAGGAAAGCAAATGAGTGAAATCATTGTATCTAGGCTTTATGAACATCTTAAGCAAAGTGTGTCTCATGTCAGCAGAGAGAATAGCCCTAACTTGTGACAGCTGGACATCCAGGGCAGCTGATTGCTATGCTGCAATCCCAAGTCATTGCAATAAAAATGATTCAGCGTATGTGGCAGATGTGTTGCAGACAACTGTGCTGCATGCCTGTTACACTGGGAGCAACCTCACTGGCTATACTAGTATGCAGAGCTACTGAGATGCTGGCCATTGTTCCAAAAACTTTTCCAGAATCTACAATACGCCATTTCTTTGCGTGACCATATCAGTCACAAGTTTGTGTGTTGGCAAGTGCAACAAACACTGCTTCTTTTTTAGCATATGCCTACAGTAGCTGTACTGCTAGTGTAGAAAATGTTTGCAATGTGTCTCACCTCGCTGAGCACACAGGCAATTGTTGGAATTTTCAAAGAAGCCTGTGATACCAAAGTGAGCTTGTGTGCAAAACAGCCTGAAGCTGCGGGAAGCTCTATAAGCAGTAGTGCACAGATCGTATTAGCGGAGTTTTCAGTCACGGTGCCTGTTTGTCTTTTATGTTCCATTTATCAAGCACCTCTGTCAACAAGCCTCCGCACTAGATCCTCATTTTAAAATGGCTCTTTTTTTGTGTAAGAAGGAAGTATAAGGACACATTTTTGAGACTGATTCATACAACAGTTACATGTGAGCAACTGTGTGTGTAATTTGTAGAATTATAGAAAGACATGAATCTTACTTCTGTATCTTTTAATTTTGACTAATTGAACATTAGTTTAAAATATCCAATAGGGTAATAAATTTGGCTTATAGGTTACTAAATAGCATATTAATTATTTAAGAGGCAATATTTAATTATTTTTTAATAATATTATTTGCTAGCTGATTATTTGCTAGGTATTTTATAAAGTAGATCCCACTGCATTGTATTAAAACAAGGAGTCCCCATAATAAAGTGAATTTTGAATGAGTGCAGTGTTGTGAAAAAGTTAAGTTTTTTTTTTGTAAAGAGCAATGATATTTTGTTCCACATCTGACAAATACTGATGTTAACTGTTCTTTACTAATCAAGCATTGATACCTAAATGTCATTCCATGCTTATGCATATGTTATGAAGCCACTATGTAGACAACCTTCAAGTAAAGTGTTAATGAAATTTGTCACATGCTATTAATGTTCTCAATGAATGGTTTAGTAATCTCTAAAAAAAAAAGCCAGCATTTCAAATGCATCAGTGCATGTTAATTAAATAAAAATAAAATCGATATTGAGTCGAATTGGAACATTGTGAATCAAAATCAAGTCGGGACATCAGTGCCAATACCCAGCTCTACTAGTTTCAGATTCAAAACTATCAGCAAGTGCTTCCAGAAATGTTACACAATGTTCAGCAGAGGGGCGGTTTTAGAATTCATTTTAAAATACCAGAAGTGCATTGTTTATGTTTATGTTTTCAAATCAATCTTTATTTATGCTTGTATGAGATTCCTATTGAGAGAAAAGCATGTATTTCAATTTATTTGAAGTTGTTAGGTTGTGATGACATTGAGCTTAATCTATGCAGGGGGTGGCATTTCTGATTATACCAAACTGAGTGTCTCATCTAGCTGTGTTATTCTGAGTAAAGAGTTATATTGATTTTGTTTTTTTTAATGTTTCGTTGAGTTGGCCCTGTGCACCCATATTCTGTTAAATGAGAAGAGTGGCATGCTGTGTGCTGTTTTGAACGTTCTTTGCTGACTGATAAGCAGTTATTATGGCTGTTTGTTAAAATGAAACAGCAACAAGAGAAAGGCAACATGAACCTGCTGACCTATCACTTTTTCTGCTGAGATGTATTAAAGAGTGTGCTTTCTTTTCTACCACCTGCTTTATTTTATTTAAACATAACATTAAAAGGAAAGAAAACTCCCAATGTGGACATCTTTTGATTGTAGGGAAATTGAGAACTTTAAACATCAGAACCTGAATGGATATTTTTTAATTATATTTGTAAACAGTTGTTTAATTGCGCTGTACATATTTTCTAAAACAATATGCTTGGATAAATTGTGATGGCATGTTTCATATCACCAAACCTCCTAATTCAATTCTAAAGTGTGTTGTTTGCACATACACCCTTTGTTTGCTTATGTTTACTCTGGTTTCTTTAATACCGTCTAGATACTATATTCTGCAAGAGTGATTTAAAAAGAATTTTCAATATATTTATAAAAATGATTACAATAAGAATATACAATTTACGTGGACATAACTTTTGGCATTGTGTCCTAGGTTGCTATACTCTTCTGTCTCAGCAGGAGACTGTGAAAAAGACGTTATTTGAATGAACATGAAAAATAAAAGCAGGGTTCTAAACCAAAAAGACAAACCAATCTTTCATCAAGCAGTTTTTGAATGAAAAGAAAATAAGAATACCGAGATAAGAAAGACACAGAGAACCACATGTAAAGTATTTTAATCCAAAACAAAGATGAATGAGAAACGCCTGAGCTGTGACTTACGGGTCGTGCTGATGACAACATATTTTACGCACTCCTGTGGAACTCTAAATGTTGCCTAGGCAACAGCTGACCCTCCCGCTACAAAATAGAGGCGCCCGTGATGAATCCAATATGGCATTGCAGGAAGACAATTAAAATTATTACGTTTTAAAAGAAGTTTGATTATGACATTACTTGAATATATGTTTGATTTAGTTGTAAAGTCCACCCATTCATTTTCTAAAACTGCTTATTCCGTTTAACCTTTATTGAAAGCTGGAGGCTATGCTTCCAGCATTGGGTACAAAACTGGACCTAACTTAGTCTTAATCAGTTTGGGGATGTGTGGTTGAAGAGGAGCAACTGGAGAAAACTCATGCAAACATGGGGAGAATGTACAAAATACACTTTGACCTTGCTGGGGCAGGTTTTGAGAACTGGGATGCAGGAGTGCCACTGAGAGATTACCATCATAGTTGAAGAAACACCTTGTGATTCCTTACCTTTTTGTTGACTGACATTTTAAGTCCTTACTACCTGAAATCGACATTGCTTCAGATCAGTATTTTATCCATGCAAACCTAGCTGCTGAAAGAAGTAATCATTTATTTGATGTCACCTAATTCATGAGTAATAAACCATTGACTAGAAAAAGCCCCTCATGAACATGGGTAAAGAGCAGAAGCTCCACCTAGACCTTGACCATATTCAAGGAATCATACCCAGGTCTCTGGTACTGTGAGACAATAATGCTGTGCATTGCTGTACTTTAATAACATTGTGTAATTGATATATTTCTCATAAGATTATGATAAAAATATATTCATTTACATCTTAAACTGTACATGTTTGCTAGAAATATAAAAATGTCACATTCATTTCATATCAATATTTTGATAAAGGATTAAAAAACATGTAAACTAAAGACAATGCAGCTCTTTTATCATTTTTGAAAGTCTTCATTTAAATGGTAGTGGGAGAAGTCCTTTAATGGAGTGTGACTTTTTTTAGAACGGAGTTGTCTTTGGTGGTGTTCCACTTAATCCTAATGTACTTATTAGGCTTTCAGAAGTAACTTGCATTGGGGGATTTGGTGGCAGGTAAGTGTGGAGTTGAGTCGATGGCTCCCAGGTTGTATAGTAGTTGCACATGATGCTTAGACAAGTGTACCAAAACTCCTAGCCTAGTCAATAAAAACAGCAGGGAAAAAAGATTTCCATTTTTTACGACTGAGCTGAAGAAAACACTTCCCAGTAGGGGAATATTAAGACCAACAGAATACACGCAATGACACTACTAGTCTGTTTTGCTTACTCTTATTCTGTCATGAATCACAGTTGGTTTAAAATAGCACGTATCCAAAGTTATTCTAGTATTTTTCAAGGATATTTACTGTAGTTGCTAAAAATCAATAGAAATTGATTACATGATAATTAGTATCAGAGGTGTGAAACAAAGGCCAGAATGCATGAAAGTGCAGCTTCCCTTTAAACATTTTTAGGGGGAAAGATGCTACATAATATTTAATGCATTTTTCGTGCTTGAAGAAAACTTTCTGTTGTTTACACCTAAGAATCATTAATGAGAATGCAGTGTTTTCTGTGAATGAAAAAGGTCAATATGGTACACAAATGCAGGCCTGTAGCTACTGTATATGACTTTAAATCAAACAAGGCAATTTTGGAAAAATACATGTATTAGTTGAAGAAAGAAATTAGACCCTATTTTCCATGTTGAATTTTATTTCTTCTTTACACATTTCCTATTTCAATTTCATAAATGTATACATTATAAATTACAATGCCTACTTATTACATTGTGATAACTAGTTTATTTTACTTTTAAAAACATTCAAATCTTTCTGAAAAGTGTGTCATTTAAAATCTTATTAATTATTACCTAGTTTACCTTTTCCCACATAAATGAATTATTTTTAAGCACATTTTAATTTTTTTGGTAATTTTAGTACTGTAGATTCTAATGACCTTTTTCAGGTCCTTTGCAATCAAGCATTACATGGGCTCATTTTTTGTCATTTCTAATATACAATAATTTATTGATAATAGAGTGACATGTAGCTCCAGCTTTCCAAAACATGAGTTATATGCTCTGTGTCTTTGGTAATCATCCAGGATGATGAATCATTTTTGAAAAATGACTGCCAAAATTCATCACTTTCAACATACTAAATACATATGGCTTTCAATATTGTATGTATTGCACAGTGTCCAGAAAGGAGGTATGAATTGCCTTGTGTCCAACCTGTCAAAAATGATTATAGGATATTCTTTACAGCATAATTCATGAATAACATTATACTCATTTGAAATCTGCTCTGTTCTGATAGCAAATCTCAGTGTATGTGACTAGCAGGCAGGTGAGCCTTATGTTACACAAAATATCTTCTTTCTAGAATAATAATTAAAATTCTGCAATGACAGCCTCAGAAGGTACATTATGTTCTCAGATGAAATGAAAGGCACGGAGGCACAATCACAAATTGCTGCCCACACTGGTATATTTTCTGTTACTTTGATCATGAAAGTGCAGGCTGTACAAAGTACCAGGCCGTGTACTTCATAGCTTTGGTATGTGTTTCTAACCTCATTCCCAATATAAAGAAAGTAAACTTGTATTATTACATTGCTTTAAAATTTAAAAGGGAAAAGTATTAGTGGCAACAAACCTCAACAAGATGCTTGACAAGAAACTTAAAAAATGGAAACGTTTATTAGTGTATGTAAACAAAGTGCAATCTGAATTAAAAACAGTTAAGTATGTGGTTTGCAGAGAAAGTCACAGAATAAGATATAGAAGGATTGAAGGCACATACAATCCACAAACTAAACAGATGTACTGAACTATTTCCAGTTGTTTCCTTGACTATTTATATTTCTTTGATGCCTGTCTAATAAATTTTGATATCTGCATGCACTTTCCCCAACAATAATAATGAGGGTGTCAAGTTGCTAAGGTCACTTTCTTTAAAGAATGTTGGTTCTCCGTGAAACAAATGTTTATGTAATAGTAATAATAATAACAATAATAAATGTATATTATGTAGCAAATTTCATGTAATGAAATGTCACTTGAAGAAAGATAAAACAGATCCCATTAAGATATGTCACTAGTATAATACTAATATTGAAAAGGAAGAAGCAAGAAAAACAATAACGCAAATAAAACATTAAAAAATGAAAGACAACAGTCTAATATATATTATTTAAAGCTGTAATTATTTGTAAGGCAAAGCTCAAAAGTCAATAGAACAGTTAGAATGGAGCCCTAACCTCTTGAAAGCAGGTTGTTTGAACATCACACACATTACATTGAAGTCTACAAAAAAGGGATTCAGTTTTTATTGACTGTTCAGTTTGCAATGGAGATGGACAGGCTGACAGATGAGATCAGCAAGGAGCCTCCATGAACTATGATGTTCGCAGGTAACATTGTGCTGTGAAGTGAGAGCAGACAGAAGGTTGAGGTGAACCTGGAGAGGTGGAGGTATGCACTGGAGAGAAAGGGAATGAAAGTCAGTAGGAGTAAAACAGAGTCATGTGCATGGATGAGAGGGAAAATGGTGCAAGTAAGGGAGCTACTACAAGGAGAAGAGGTAGTGAAAGTAGATGAATCTAAACTCTTTGTTTTAACAGTTGAGTGTGGCAGAGAGGTAAAGAGGAGAGCACAGGCAGGGTACATTGGGTGGAAAAGAGTACCAAGAGTTATTTGTGATGGAAGAGTAAGTGCAAGAATGAAAGGGAAGGTCTATAAAACAGTTGTGAGACCAACTATGTCGTATGGTTCGGAGTCAGTGGCACTGAAGAAAAAGGCAGGAGGCAGAGCTGGAAGTAGCGGTTTTGAAGATGCAATGATTTTCACTTGGAGAAATCAGGGTAGACAGGATTAGATAGGAATAAGAATGAGTATATTAGAGGAACAACACTGGTACAACAGTTTGATGGCCTAATGAGAGAGGCTGGATTAAGTTGGTTTGGGCACATACAGAGGAGAGATGAGGGGTACATCGGGAAAAGAATGCTGAGGATGGAACCGTCAGGTAAGAGGAAAAGAAGAAGGCCAAAGAGGAGGTTTATGGCTGTGGTGAGGGAGGTCATAAAGGCAGTTGGTGTGGCAGAAAATGATGCAAAAGTCAGGGATAGATGGATACTGATGATCTGCTGTGGCAACCCCTAAATAGGAGCAGCCGAGAGAATAATGTCTAAAATAAGGATGGCCAAAGTACCTGTTTAATAAAAAAACCCATTTGTAGATCTTTATTAATTAAGATAATAGTATATATCTGCGGTGGGTTGGCACCCTGCCCAGGATTGGTTCCTGCCTTGTGCCCTGTGTTGGCTGGGATTGGCTCCAGCAGACCCCCGTGACCCTGTATTCGGATTCAGCAGGTTAGAAAATGGATGGATGGATGGATAGTATATATTAAAAGAGTGCATATTTATGGGTATGAGGCAGTCGACAGTGGAACCATAAATAGTGTAATAACTTCACAAGAGTCCACCTGCCTGAGTGGCTTATTAGGTAGCCAAACAAAGACATAGCCATGCCTGGGTTTACAGGTTTAGGGTTAACTAATGATGACTTGCAATGAGAACTAAGAGTCGCATACATGAAATTTGGGAGTGATTTGCCCAGTATTTGATATTCAAGGACATGTTTTGCTGTTGAGTAAGGGTTTATGCAAATATATACCCGGACTGGTTCACTTTTCAAATTAATCTAGATATTTTATCTTTATGTTTAACATGTCTGTAGATTTTCAATTATTAAACAATTTAACTGAAGTGTGCTGAGTGCCAAACATGAATTCAATATCTCCAAAACAAGTAGGCTTTGCCTTTAAAGTTTAAGATGTTTTTCTTTTTAAAATCAATTATTTCAGTTCCTTGTTGCAATCAGTGAAATTTTCTGTTGCTTTTCAGAATAAATGTGATTCCTAAGTAATTTCCTAGTTACCTTGACAGGGCTGCAGAGGGTGCTGCCAATGAAATGCATAAATTAAAAAGCTTTTAGCCTTTCTAATCCAAATTATATCATATGCTGCAATTACGCTTGCAACTCCTTGTTTCAAATACCTAATTGCATGGCACTGTTAATAAGATCGTCAAGGTCGAGACCAAAATAATGATGTGCAAGTTCTACCTTTAGTTATTCAGCAACAGATTAGATCATTTATATAAAGTTAGAACACTGCTTTAGTGGGCCACCCACTGTGGCTAAACTTTGAAATTCTATTGAACAATCTGTTATTGATCTTTCCCCAGTATTCATTAATTTATGTGAGGTTAAGTCTTTTATTTTTGTGCATAAAGTCATCTTAGTTCTATAAGAAACTCTAACAAACTGTAGTTACCCAGGCTATAGCATTCTGTGCTATTCATAAAGAATTAAGTTATTTTTAAATCTGTGTGTTGAAGGTAAAATGTTATCAACTACAGAACCATAAAGCCTGGCATTATTATTATCTTTTGTCATGTGCTGTCCTGTTCAAAATTTCCATGAGCATGGTACAAAGGTTCAGCCAATGTTTGGTTAGTATTCAGATTGGGAATCTTTGAGTTGGATGAGTCTTCCAGTTTACTCTTGGTCTTCTCGTAACATTCAAAATACATCGTATTGGCTCTCAACTGAAAAATCTGATGAAAAGTGTGGCTTGTCTCCTGTAGACAAGAGATAACCATCTGCCCCAATTAATGGAGTTCAAATAGTTCAGGGTCATGTTTGTAAGAGAAAGGAGTGGTGATTATAACATTGAAAATTTCCCAGTGTAGCAGTTTTTGTACTAAACCATGATGGTGAAGCAGCAGCTAAGTCCTAGGATAAAACGTTTGACTTACCTGTCATTGTACATGTTTAGCTTCATCAATGATCACAAACCCTTGGTAGTGACAAAAAGTGAAAACAAGCCACCTAAATAAGATTTTTTCTGCAGGGCTGACTCTATGTGACAGGATGAGGAGTTTGGAAATATGAGAGAACCTCAGAGTAGAATCACTGCTTATCAAGATCAACCAATTGAAAACTGTTTGACTGTAACTAGGATAACTTTATGGGAACCTCCCATGGTAAAAGGGTACAAGGTATGGTCTACTGGCAGAAGACCCAAAGTAAAACATAGGACATTTTGGAGGGATTATAACTAATGACTTGCTTGGGAGAATCTTGGAATTACCTGGGATAATCTGGAAGAAGTTAATAGGAAAAGGGTGAAATAGTTTGTCCAGTTCAGCATGTTGTCACAATGACCCTCAACTGCAGATAAAATGAAGTGATGTCTTATTAGATGGTGATTAGAGTAGAAAGAGATAGGTGTCTTTGTCACTTCTGTGGAATATGAAATGCTAATATAAGGGTGTGGTGTGACTTCAGTAACATGAGGTGCAAAATCTGTCCAGCATTGCACAGGAATATGCTGCTGAAGAAAAGACACCAGTAATGCTGCTGACTTTAAGGCAACCTTCTAACTGGTAGGGTTTGCTTCTGTTGCCTCATACAGTTCTGTATTTGATTTTATATTCTAACATCTGGTCAGATTTGTTCCGTGTACATAAATGATTAAGAAGGAGCAGTCTATTGTTCCCAACTTTTACATATCCTGAAGTAAAAAAGCAACTATGATTAATTAAGATAATTTTTTTTTTACATGTATATCTAAGAAAGCATCTAATTTTCCAAATTCAAGAGGCAGCTTCCTATTTGATTCACAGTAACTCTGAACCTTTTGCTGTGTCAGCATGAATGAATGAATGAATGAATGAATGAATGAATAAATAGGAGAGCACAGCACAGGGCAGATGCTTCATTCTAACATTAAATAGATTTCTACACATGGGATGTATTTATTAAAAGCAGATGTGTAGTTTTCATTTGCCAATATTATTTAAATTGTTAATATTTGCAGGCCTTTGTTTAGGCCTTTGCATTTTGATTTTGTTATATTTAGGTCATTTCCAGCTGCAACTACTAATAATAGTGCAGAGAGTTGACATTCCACCCCGGGTGGAGTTTTACTAGCTTAGCCTCCCTCTGTTTATACACATTAATTCATGGTTTATTGAGTTAAAAAGAACCACTTATCTTATATGACGCTTTTAAAAAAATATGTGGATGCTGGGTGTAACTTAAGAATAAGAACTTTAACCTGCCATTGTATCTGATTCTGGAAAAATGTATTTCCGGCTGCTTGGCCTTTATGCTGAATTGCTACATCCTCAGCTAAAGCATTTGGGACAGACTGTTTCTTTCTTGACTGTTCCAGCATGGGGCTGTTGTTGCGTAATTTACATTTTGGGAGTGTCTGAACAGTTTGCACAAATGATCCATGCTGTTGGGTGGCAATTGACTGTCTCGATTTGTTCTACACTTTTGTGTTTTAGAATACAGAAATTTTGTTTATTTGTAAATAAATAGCATGGGAAAGGTGCTATATAAATGAAATGTATTATTATTACTATTATTATTATTATTAAATAAACTGCTTAGGACTGCAGTGCCTTAGGCATAAAAAGAGCTCAGCACTGTAAGAAAGGGCTTCAATCTTCTTCCCAGAATACCTCATGTACAGTGGGTATGGAAAGTATTCAGACCCCCTTTAATTTTTCACTCTTTGCTATATTGCAGCCATTTGCTAAAATCATTTAAATTATTTTTTTTCCCCTCATTAATGTACACACAGCACCCCATATTGACAGACAAAAAAATAATTTTTGAAATTGTTACAGATTTATTAAAAAAGAAAAACTGAAATATCACATGGTCTTAAGTATTCATACCCTTTGCTCAGTATTTAGTAGAAGCACCCTTTTGAGCTAATACAGCCATGAGTCTTCTTGGGAGAGATGCAACAAGTTTTTCACACCTGGATTTGGGGATCCTCTGCCATTCCTCCTTGCAGATCCTCTCCAGTTCTGTCAGGTTGGATGGTAAACGTTGGTGGACAGCCATTTTTAGGTCTCTCCAGGGATGCTCAATTGGGTTTAAGTCAAGGCTATGGCAGGGCCATTCAGGAACAGTCACAGAGTTGTTGTGAAGCCACTCCTTCGTTATTTTAGCTGTGTGCTTAGGGTCATTGTCTTGTTGGAATGTAAACCCTCGGCCCAGTCTGAGGTCCTTAGCACACTGGAGAAGGTTTTTGTCCAGGATATCCCTGTACTTGGCCGCATTCATCTTTCCCTCGATTGCAACCAGTCGTCCTGTCCTTGCAGCTGAAAAACACCCCCACAGCATGATGCTGCCACCGCCATGCTTCACTGTGGGGACTGTATTGGACAAGTGATGAGCAGTCCTGGTTGTCTCCACACATACCGCTTAGAATTAAGGCCAAAAAGTTCTATCTTGGTCTCATCAGACCAGAGAATCTTATTTCTCACCATCTCGGAGTCCTTCAGGTGTCTTTTAGCAAACTCCAAGATAGAACTTTTTGTCTGTCAATATGGGGTGCTGTGTGTACATTAATGAGGGAAAAAAATAATTTAAATGATTTTAGCAAATGGCTGCAATATAACAGAGTGAAAAATTGAAGGGGGTCTGAATACTTTCCGTACCCACTGTATGCTTATTGGATGACACAGATTTTAATTTACTCTGTTTCAAAAGACTTACTATCAGGTTGCTTGGTGATGTGGAATAAAATTAGGAAGAACTGTAGTTTGAGGTAACAGTTTAGTGTGGAGCCCAAGTAAGGGACTGCAGTAAGAGGGGGTTACAACCTAACAAGCTCCTGATGATGAAGAAAATTTGCCTCTGGCTTATGGTGAAATGTTCCCAGGGTAGTTAGTCTAGTGGAAGTCCTGGAATAGATGAAAATTTCAGTTAAAGTTCATCTGTCTGCTAGAGAAGAGCAAATACCTCTCTAAAGTATATATGAACCCCTGCTCTATTTAGGGGATGTTGGGCTGGTTACCAGCCCCTTTTAAGTGAGAGCAGGCACTCAGGTAAGCAAGATCACTTTTAGTTACTAGTAAAAATGCTTCAATAGATCAACACTCAGTCTTGCAGAGCTTGATCCTGACATTGAAACTGCTCATAGGAATTGTTGTGGAAGTTACCTGGGGATGGTACTTAAAGGCACCTTGAGTCTGGAGTCTAACTGGACATGGAATTAAGAGGTGAGAACGAAAAGTGATTAACTAGAGCAAGAATAAGAGGCCAGAAAATGTTGAGAAAAATGTGAAAGGTGAGGAGGTAGTAGTCACATATGATACTTTGGCAGGAAGTGGAGCAGCCACCCTATTACATGAAAGAAAGTTTAATCATGTGCTTAGGACGGTCTAGGAAGGCATTACATAGAGTTACATTTTTTTCCTCCTTTTAATTTTGTACTTTTGGCACTTCTCATGTTTATTACCTCCCCCTGTGTTGTTTTCCATAATCTAAACAGCTTTTTTTGCACTTTGACTTTCTTGAGATTTCACATCTGAAGGATATTGAAGCAACAGTTAACAATTCTTCAGATGATCTAATTTGCATGTTAAATCAATCAGTCAGTGAATCTTTACTTTAGATAGCATATTTTGCAATAAGGACCACCACAGGGCACTGTATGAAGAAAGCAAGACAGTAGAGAGCAAGTTATGATGGGAAGTTAATGTACATTAATAGGGGCACTAATTAGCAGGTGACACAAATAATATTTTAAAACATTTTACACATACAGTGAATAGCAAAAGTCTAAACAGCCTTTTATAAAATATGAATATTTTTTGGCATAAAGGCTATCCCTCTAAACTCTCCCTCATTTCTGTCCAGTTTCTGTTGTTTTTATGTTTTATGTTTTTATAATAATCCACTCAGTATATAGTACATGTTCAGTATATCTAATACTAGGATATTTCTTTCAAA
The DNA here is from genome assembly GCF_016835505.1 of Polypterus senegalus. NCBI lineage: Eukaryota > Metazoa > Chordata > Cladistia > Polypteriformes > Polypteridae > Polypterus > Polypterus senegalus. Next base: position 50,545,601 of record NC_053158.1, read on the forward strand.
AATTGTAAGAAAAACATTCAACAGTGATAAAGAGTTGGGGCACAAATGGTGAACCTTGTACAATTGAAAGAGAAATCACAAAATGAATGAAAGTTTGTGCTGCAAGATGTTGTCTTCTCCGGTGCAAGTCATTAGACTGAGTTGTTCCAGTGGTGGTGTCTTTTTTTTTTATTTTTTTTTTTATCGCCCCATAAGTAAGGGGCAGGTTTATATGGCAGAAGCGGAAGTGTTATCAAAGCTCCTCATGCTGTTAATCTTCTACTCTGAGGACAAAGGGGAAAAAGATGAGATTGACAGCACCATGCATATATGACACGGCCCCCTCCTCAGCCCAGACCTGCCAGTTTGGATGGTCAGAACTGAGAGGTTGTGGAAATGAGACAGAAAGAGCATCAACATCGCCATGAAGGCAGCCCCGATGACGTAGGCTTTCAGTATTAGCAACAACATCCATACCACTCCCTCATGTTCAACTACATGATACAGCAGATTGTTAATAAGCATGGAATGGGGCACTGGTGGCTTGGGTTCAGCAGTTCTGTGACCATGTTTTCTGGGTGCCTTGTCCAAACCTTACAGTGGTGTTCAGGCTTCTCCAGCCTCTCCAAAAGCATAGCCACCCTGTGTCACTCTAGGGTCTCGATAAGCATATCCATGTTCTTCCAGGATTGGCAGTGGACCTGTTGGGTGAGAGTTAATTAAATAATTGTAAGTAACAGTTTATACAATCATTCCAACAGTGTTTTCTCCAAGATTAAGCTATCAAGTTAGTTTCCTCCATAGGTTGAATTTTGTCGGGTCAAAGCTCCACTCGTTGATGTCCCACTGTGCGTGATTACATCATATCTGACAAAAATCTTGGCTTTCAGTTGATCATAGTTAACAGTAACCCATTTGTGTCTCCCCTGTCAGGAATAGTGCGATAATGTGTGCCCAATCATTCTTTTTCCAATGGGGCCTGTATAGCCTTCCTCTCAAAAAGTAAGAGGAACGCCTATATGTCCTCTTTAAGGCAAAGAGGTGCAAGTACCTTCAAGGGTTTGAAAGCCCTCTTTTCTCATAGAACCTTCTGTGCTACTTGTCAGGCTTCCACTTCCACGAAATATGTCTGCTTTCTGGTCAACCTGCACTTGGGGAGTCTGCAGTTGTTCAGATAAGGCTGTAACAACTGAGATGAGGTCTACTAGTTCCATTATTCCTGTAAAATACTACTGATTATGCCACCGTAAAAAATACAAACAATGATAAAGTGTTGTGGCACAGGATGGTTAACCCTGTATAATTGGCAGATATTTGGTCAAAGAAAAACAACAAAATGAATCCTTTCAGACACAAGTCTTTTGGCCGAGTTCCTCCAGCAGTGACCTCTTTATATTGTCCCAGGAGAAAGGGGCAAATTCAGATGGTGGAACTGGAAGTGATGTCGGAGTTCCTCATACCATTGATGTTTTAATCTGAGGACAGGTGAAGGGGGGGAAAGGAATGAAACTGACAGTGCCAGCCCCTGACTCGTGATTGAAGTTACTGGTATCCACTGAACCCTGAAGTTGTCTCCCAATCACATGTGACAATATATACATTTAAGTATATCTATATATTTTTATTTTTTTATATTTATAAAATATATTTAAGATGAAAAAAAGGTGTTTTTTAACTTTTTCAGGGCTGATGTTGACTTTTGTCAAAAGGAGGAGCTGACAATAATCGGTAATAAACTGTAAACTGTGACAAAACCAACCGTTACATTTTAGTTAGACTCTCATTGGTAGAAGGAAAGTTAGATTTTGACCGAGATTTCTTGCACTCCCGTGGGTAGCAAGGCATAGACAATGGCAAAAATGGCACTGGCATGTGGTGAGAGGTCAGAGCGAATGCGTAAAGCAAAATACTCAGTGGACGACATTTTGCTTATTCTTTCTGAATTTTACTAAGACTTGTCAGACTAATTTTGATACAGGCGATCGAAAACGAATATGAGGTTTTGAAGCTTCAGCTGATTGGTCCCCAGCTAATTTTGGTGCTGAACAGGTTCATGTAGCCTGTCTGCCACACATTCTTGGCAAACTGGCAGCCACAGCATGCAGAAACAGACGTTTTATGTTGATTTCTGTGGGAAGCCATTGCGTTTCAGAAAACAATGTTTTTTGGAAAAAATATTCAGCCCTCAAAGAATTAAGAAAGATAGCTTAAAATAAAAACATTTTGAATGTCTTGGTTGCATAAAATGCTATTAGCTTTTGTGGTCTACATTAATGTAATGTCAGCCAGTTACATTGTTTTAATCTTGCATATTTTGCAAAACACATTTTGCTTGCCTTAATGTTTCACAAATAGAGAGCACCGTCTCCTTTCTGACTTTTTAAATCCATTTACAGACTGTTGCAACTATAATCTCAAACTGGTCCTGTTGAGTAAAATCTGAAAAGTGCATTTCAGGTATACACTCATGTGAAAAAGTAAGTACACACCATGGAAGCTGTTGATGTTTTCAGCACATTTGAACAGGCAAACAAATGGATATTCTTCATGCAAACAGTGCTTATAGATAAAGGTGATATACAAGTGACGTATGAAGTTGACAGGGTTTATTCTTTCTCATAATAATGCAGGTTAACAAAAAAGTAAGTCTATCTCTTACATTTATGACCACTTCACATCCATAAAATTAGAGTATGGTGTTCCGGATTAGGTGCCAGATTAGGGAGTATGCAGGTGGATCCTGTCTTATTTAAACTGCAGATATCTGGGGTCTGGTGTTCTATTTGCTGTTGAATTGTGTGGTGTAGCTATGCCAAGATAAAAAGAGCTCTTTAAGGCCCTCAGAAAGAAGCCTGTGGATACCAGTAAGTCTAACAAGAAATTTAAAATTATGTGAATCATTCCAGTTTATTAAAAATTGTCAACAATAGAAGTGTAGATTTCAAACAACTGCGGATTTGTCCGAAACTGGCCGGCCCAGCAAATCAGCTAAAAGAAGTTTCCAAGAATCTCAAAATTTCATTGCGGGATCTGTAAGTAACTTTTGCAAAGTGCATGCATCAACAATCAGAAAGGGATTGTACAAATTTGACTTGCATGCAAAGTGTGCCAGGATAAAGCCTTTGCTACCCCAAAAAAAACCATTACAGCAAGACTACACTTTGCCATTGAACATACTGGTGAACACCTGGCCTTCTGGAACAAAGTGCTCTGGATAGATGACTCCAAGATAGACTTGTTTGGCCATTGTAATAGTAGATATGTTTGGTGCAAACTGAAAATGGCATTTAAGGAGAAGAACTTCATGCCAACCATGAAGCATTGTGGTGGAAATGTTATGGTTTGGAGTTGCTTTGATGTCTCGGGGATAGTGCAGCTTGCAGTCATTAAGTCAGCTATGAATTCTCCATCATATCAAAGGTGTGCTTACATGTGTGGCAATACAAGCAAGAAAACCCACAAATATCTTGCAACCAAAGGAATTTTGTATGGAGGAGTTGTCACAAAGTTCTCCAAGTTCATGTCAGAGGCTGGTGCACAATTATGTAAAATGCCTACAAGAAGTAATTTCTGCTAAAGGTGGCATTACCAGCTTATGAGACCAAGGGTATATTTTTGCACCCAGTAGACCATTACATCAATTGATGATTTTTGGAATAAATGATTGAAAAGGCTTGTAAGAGCCACTTTCCTAGTTCTATAAAATGTATGAATATTTATTAGATGATAATACATAAAATATGGGAGGTTCCTAAAACCCCCGTGAATAGAATTAAATTGGTATTTTCCTGTCTTTTCTTTACAGCTTTGCGTAAACAATGTTCTCCAGTTAGTGTCTAGCCTTGCCTTGTGTAAGGTACAGAGGCATACGGTTTTTTAACCGTGTCCTTGTTTGTGTTCACGTTCGTGCTTGCGCATGTGACCGTGCCTGGGCGCATGTCTATTTGCCAACGGCCTACGGGCCTTTTGAGTGTGAAGTAACACGTAAAATAAAAGATTTAAGAGTAGAACCGTATGTTTAAAGCATACAGAAGAAGAAATAAATAACCTTTAAGTATAGAAATAACTAAAGCTTCTTAAGAAAAGTTAAGTTTATAGAAGATACATTTTTTCCTTTTTTTTGCCTTTATTCTATGTGTGTAACTATTTTTCTTTTTATTCTTGTATGGATTCTTTGCTTTTAACTTTCACTAAATATTTTTAAAACGAACTTTTGGACTGAGAGATTTCTTTGACACGCGTCTTACCCGTGCCTGACTTTGCCTTATACATCGGCGGCTACAAGGCAAATGTTCCTTGTGTTTATTCAAGTATATCAACTTTATCTGTAGGCACAGTTTGCCTGTTCTTATATGTTGAAAGAGAAAACAAATTTCATGGGGTATACTTACTTTTTCACGTGATTGTAAATGCACAAATGACATGCCTACAGTGCCACATTGGGAATAATCTGTGACAAAATCTAGAAAAAATGGCCTTATGTAACCTGATGAAATTCTGAAGAACTCTTTTAAAAAGGAACAGCAAATGCACCAAACTCTGAATAAATCTGTTCTTTGTTTAAGTTATACATGAAGCATGGAGATTTCATGCAGAGATAGAACAAAATGACATTTACACAATTCGGGGTCCCCTCCGTAATACACAGGTGCTCATATGTGTTCGGCTCTACTACTGCAAGAAATTTCCCCAGACAGGAAGCGGTAAATACTTCAAGTCTGAATAGACAGAGCGTGGGTCTTTTCAGTACTGCAGCCAAGAACAGCTCTCTGAAAGTGACCCATAAAACCTCCAGGCTGGCTTAATTAAATAAACATCTGGTTTTAAGAAGAAAAAGTAGGAAGACAGAAAGTAAGAGAGGAAAATAGCTTGCAAGTTACTACCAGAAGGAAATGTTTAGCACATTTGCTGGCCTAAGAAACTAAAAGCAGTTATTTTTAGATGTGACGACGGGATCAGAGAATAAAATGAATCTGCGCAGAAGATGAAATGTAAAAGAGGTAGCAACTGATGATAGCTGATGATGTTTATTTTGTATTGCCAATGCTATTTAATATCGTGATTGCAAATGTGACTTTTCACACAAAAATGTACTTTTTTGTCATATATAATCAGACTCTACTTGATATCGCTTTTCCATTTCACAGATGTCCCGATGAAGCTGTTTGCCATGCTAGTCTGTCTTGATTTCAAGGGGAAAAGTCTGGAAAGTGATAAAAGTTTTCAGATAGCAATAAAGACTTTTTAATCCTGAAATTAACTTAAATAATATGTACATTTTAAATAGGGTGTATGTTCTACTAACTACACTACCATTGGTAATAGAATAAATTTAGAAATATTTGATATCTCTTTCATCTGTATTCTTAAATGTCTTAGTCTATTTTGGATTGCGGCTCCTCTCTCGATTTTCTTCCTATAAAGCTTACTTCTCATACTCTGTCATTTCGAGGTGCATTGCTTGCCTCCTGTCCACTTTTTCACTACAATCAGAAGAACCCCCATGACCTGCTGTGAGAATATCATTCATATTTTAGCACTTATTGTCTTTGAAAGTCAACTCTCAGCATTCCTCATATGCCTTTCTTTGGTATCCTTCTGTGTGTCTACCTGTCTTGTCTGGCCCTTCCTGTCTTGATTGCATTTGACTGAGCAACCAATGGAAAACTAACTTTCAGATTACTTGGCACGACCGGACATACACACACACACCTTCAGACACAGACATAAGCGTTGTATTATATAGTGGATATATATAGCCTAAAAAAATACATAATTCAGAAACTATGCATAATAGAAAAATTGCAAGTACATTTCTGAAATCTGTATTAAAAAGCACTTTCATACCCTACCACGTTCTGTGACAAAAAATTTGTTGACCAGTATATCATTTATTTTTTGTTTTTGCTGGACTACATCATTACCATGCAATATCTTAGTTTTGTTTTACTCTTGAAAGATAAGCTAATTTTTAGCATTTTTCCGTATTCTTTACTTATTTAATTTTTCTGCTCCAATGCTGTACACTATACAGTATTGGCTTTTATTGCACTAGTGGTCTTTGTGCATAAATGCTCATATGGTTAAGCATCACTGTAGTTAGAGTGCCTTATAATACAGATAAAAGAAAAACAATTACACTGCTCTATTTTGCCAGTATTTTTTCAGGCACTGTGATTAGTCAATGATGTGCATACATATGTTGTTTCTAAAACACTTCAAAATGCGAACCTAATTAAAAAGCTCCTCCCAAAAAACCTAACTCTGCCTGTGCACCATAGTCCATTTTCAGGCAAAAGTATCAGTTCATAATTTTCTTAACTCATTATGGTGTTGAGTTAATTTGTCCTAGCAGTGAGGATTGCACAAATAATGTCTGATTTATTTTTTTTTTTTTACTGATTCTGCATGACAGTAACATGGCAATAGCCAATATTTTGATTCTTCATTTTAATGGGCCCCATCATTTTGCGTTGTATTGATTGCTATGGCACTGTGTATTGCTAGGTACGCCATGCACAATCCACGTTATGTGTGATGTAATGACGGCCACATCATACAAGCTCTCACAGTCTTAAGAGTATCCAAACATTCTGAAAATAAAAGGAGGACTTCGTGAGAGACTTAGTGACTTAGTTTATCAATTCAGTTCTGAATCTGGTTTCAATTTAGCTTATTTAAACAACTTCGAGTTTAGTGTTGTTCCGTGAATGCTCATTTCCTGTTTCAGCTATTTGTGTACTGGCCTTGGCTACGTCTGACAATTCTCTTGATATGCCCTTAAAAGAAAAAAAAAGCAATTTTCCTGTAAATAAATTTTGTTACTGGTTTTTTAAAAAAATCCTGAAGGTCACAGCACATCAAGTAATTAGCCCTGAACGGGGATGGAAGCCAGTGTGTCGTTTGCTATTGTCAAAGCCACACTAATTCAGGTAGGGTCACCTCACATGCAGTACATTTGTCAGTGTGCCTGTCTGTTTGGTATGCTATATTATATTAAAGAAACACAAGCTTTTAAAACAGAACACCATTAAGAGTCGCACTTACAGACATCCTGTATTCTTTCCTTGTCTTACTCTGGCACAAGAAGGAATGAGAGAATAGATATAATAGGCAGTATCTGATCTGAGTGAGGTGGTCTTACTGTTCTGCAATTTGATTATTTTAATGAAATCCATAATCAGTAAAATCGAAAAGGAGATATGTGTTTCCCATGATCTTGTTCTCTAGTATTCACTTAGCCCATGATGGTTTGTAGAAGAGCAAGAATGTGGCGCCCATAGTGTCTCTTTGTCTCACCAACAGTGGTACAACAAGAAACGAGGCACACTCCTGCCATACTGTTTTTCCATCTCCCTCTACCAAGGTGGAACAAGTGGGCACATGTTCCGCCCACCCTATTGCTCACTGTTGCTTACTGCAGCATGTAGTGGCACAAGAGAAAGAGAAAAATGCTTTTCCTTTACTCTTGCTCTGTCCCAATCGCCTTGATACATAATAACATAACTAATTTGGGATCCTGAGGTGGTTTGCTGTCCAGTGGGTGCGGCAGTGCACTGTATCAGTGCATGCTCCTAACCTCCTCCTCCATACTCTTCTCTTGCCTTATTCATGGCCGAAGAACTGATACTTATGTAGATTTTGACGGTCTAGCTATGATTTTTTGTGGCACAGTGCTCTGTTTTAACTCTAATTGTGCTGAACTTGTATGTGTCCATCTCCTGCTTTAGCCTTGTGGACGGAAAATAACACAATACAGAATGTTGTAATGCGTATTTTATAAACACTGTATATACTGTACATATACTGTTCATATGTTAATGTTGTAGATGTATTTAAATCTATTTGACACTCTTGATGCATGTACATACTCTGCCTATTACTGGGCATGTGGAAAACCAAGTTTGCTGTACTTTAGGGGCAATTTAATGTTTAAAGGGTTAGTTTCCCACTATACGCAGTGCATACAGAACACTTGCATAGCACAACTTGCTACTGTGATTGACTTTCGTTTTGTTCTGTCTTCATAATAATCATACATAAATTCTATTTTGTTTAGCAATTTGTAAAATTATTTCTTTGTATTAAGACCCGCTATTACAAAGTTTAGGCTGGCTTATAGCAACCTATCCCTTTTATCAAGTGGCATCTCGCATAACCCACATACGTCCTAGTTTATAATGCTTCTGCAGCTCCTTAACAATTAAGACAAGTTTTTAAGAAAGGAGCAGTGTAATAATTCAGTGTTATTATTTCCCTAGAGGTTCACTTCAGAATAGGTGGTCCATCTGAAGCTAAGCATGTTTGGGCCTGGGCAGTGTTTGGCTAGAAATACCAACTACGAAAAGGTTGAAGTTGCTGCTGGAAGAGGTGTTGTGAGGTTATCAGAGAACTCTTATGCTGAGATCTGTGTGTGCATCCTGATACCCCGGTGCAGTGATAGGGACACTTTGCTGTAAAAATCAACACCTTTTGGATGAGACATGAAACAGAGGTCCTGACTCTCTGTGATCATAAAAGTTTTCTGGACATCTTTCGATTATAGTAGGGTATACCCAGATGTCCTAGCTAGACTGCCTACCACTGCCTGGTCATTCTAGCCCCCTAATCATCCTCTGGTCCTTATTGTCTAACTATCTCTGTCACCAATTCTACCTAGTAGTTAATGCATGGTGAGCTTACTGGTGCAAGAATGGCTGCTGTTGCATCATATTGGTGGGTGCTACACATTAGTGGTGGTTGAAGTGGTTCCCCAATGTTTAGGTAAAGCACCTTGAGTAGGTTAGAAAAGCGCCATATCAATGTAATTAAATATTATCATTATTATTTTGTTTCTTGTTTATTCTTATTTATATAGTATTTTCTCATTATTTATATATTGTTTTCATTATAGTGGTGACATAACATCAATGTCATTCTATATTGTGTTTTTGGAGGGTTTACAACAGTTTGAGAGCATTTTGCATGGCTGTAGCCATGTTGTTTATAGTGACTATGCCTTTTGCTGGTCATGTGGCACAAGAATCAAGTGACACAGTGGTCTTATATTGGTGTTTTTCATCTCACTGCTTTTGTAAAAGATGGCAGCACACAGCTTCTTGTTTCCTACTTTTGGACCTTTATTTCTAGGGTTTGTTGAGTGCAAGAACCCTAAGATAGTGCTAGAACTTCTTTGTTTGTTTTTGACTTCACAACTGTTTTCATTGTTTTGTTCTGGTATCTCAGTTTTGTTTTTATTTTTTCTGGGATTTTGAACTTGAATCCTGTCCTTTTAGGGTGAATTTGATTTTCTCTTACTTATTTTTTTAGTGGTTACAATAAAATTGTTTCTTCTTTGGTGTTTGCAACTACAGTACTAGTACTTTTTCTTAAAGATCATCTTCCTCTCATATTTACCTGTGTGTCTGATGCCTCCTGTTTTTCTGAACTTTGCAACCTTCTTTATGACTATGACCAGTCTGCGCAACTTTCATTATAATTATGACCACTATTAGCTTTTACATTTGGCATTCTCCTGCTTCTCTGCTTTATCCAAATGAATAAAACTGTGTACCAGTCAGTTTTTGTTGTCCACTCTCTCCAGCTGTGTTGTAACAATTACGCACTATATTAGGCTTAAGTTGATGACATTTGGAGTGGGTTTAGGAAGCAAGTCAATATCTAGTCAAACTGCCAACATTATGATTATCATTGTTATGCTTGCACATATAGTAATCTCATCTGTAGTTATTAGAGAGTGTTAGTGTAACAGACTGGGGTCATTCAGGAACTTCAGTTATTCTACTGTTTGGGTGTGAGTTCCTCAAGCCTCTAGGGGGCAGTGTATTTTCACCTCAGAAAGGTACTGGGAAGGATAGCTAGTCTAGCCCTCACCAGTACAGCTCAATGGTGATGGGTTGGTGACATTGTTTGGGACCCCAGATGTGTTTACTATGAAGTACCCTCAAGTAGTAATATACCATACCTTAAAAAAACCTTTGTTTTACTTGTCCCACTGAGCTTGGAATTGGTGGGTGGCTTGTGGCTAGAACTTAAGTGGCAAAGTGGAGAAAGGGCAGAATGGTGGATGGTGTCACAGTGGAAGGTGAGCAGGAAGAAATGTTTATATCAAAAGGCGGTGAGGGACTATTTGTTTAGGTGAGCCTTTGTTGCAGAAATGTCAATTTTTTTACCCATGAGTGCACTTGTGTTACCCGTGCATTGTGAATATTGTTGTTTACTTTGTTATTATGGTCCTGGAGACTGTTTGAAATCCATCCTGCTCATGAGGGTCTCCTGTGCTACCAATATTTAAAACACTTTATATCTAACTGTCTTCTTACTGTTTTCTTGTGAAACCAGCTGCTACGGGTTGGAAGACATAATCCTGATCAAATTATCTTTTGCTGATTTACAGCTTTGGGATGTGATTCTCCAATGAGAGGATGTGGTTGTTCTGCCATGCCCTTTATCATGTACCAGATTGCCTTAGGGTGCCACACATACTGCAGCATTTTAGAGATACAAATCTATCTATAAATGGCTTTAAATGGCAGACAATATCTGGGGTTCCTGAAGACACAAATTGGAGAACACACTGAAAAATGTCCACACACAAGACAGACATTTAAAATCAAACAAGGAGCCCAAGTGCTGTGAAAAATTATAAGTGCCTCCTGCACTACAGTGCTGTCTGAAATGATTTTGAAACAAAAGTCAAACTTAACAGTATTTTGATTGTATATTTTTTATTTTATAGTGACTATAACTTAAGTTTGTATTTTAGTAAAGTTGTAATTGTCTTTTTTCTAATTTTGGCTCTCTACATTACCACAATGAATTTTAAATGAAACAACTCAGATGCAGTTGAAGTGCAGACTTTCAGCTTCAATTCAGTGGGTTGAATAAAAAGATTGCATAAAAATGTGAGGCAACTAAAGTATTTTTTTAACACATCCTTTCATTTCAGGAGCTCAAAAGTAATTGGACAAATTAAATAACTGGAAATAAAAATTTCATTTCTAATACTTGGTTGAAAACCCTTTTCTGGCAATGACAGCCTGAAGTCTTGAACTCATTGACATCACCAGATGCTGGGTTTCCTCCTTTTTAATGCTCTGCCAGGCCTTCACTGCAGCGACTTTCAGTTGCTGTTTGTTTGTGGGCCTTTCTGTCTGAAGTTTAATCTTCAACAAGTGAAATGCATGCTCAATTGGGTTAAGATCAGGTGACTGACTTGGCCATTCAAGAATTTTCCACTTCTTTGCTTTAATAAACTCCTGGGTTGCTTTCTCTGTATGTTTTGGGTCATTGTCCATCTGTATCATGAAACGCCGCCCAATCAATTTGACTGCATTTAGCTGGATTTGAGCAGACAGTATGTCTCTAAACACCTCAGAATTCATTCGGCTGCTTCTGTCCTGTGTCACATCATCAATAAACACTAGTGTCCCAGTGCCACTGGCAGCCATGCACACCCAAGCCATCACACTGCCTCCACTGTAATTTTACAGATGATGTGATATGCTTTGGATAATGAGCTGTTCCACGCCTTCTCCATACTTTTTTCTTGCCATCATTCTGGTAGAGGTTGATCTTGGTTTCATCTGTCCAAAGAATGTTTTTCCAGAACTGTGCTGGCTTTATTAGATGTTCTTTAGCAAAGTCCAATCTAGCCTTTCTATTCTTGAGGCTTATGAGTGGCTTGCACCTTGCAGTGCACCCTCTGTATTTACTTTCATGCAGTCTTCTCTTTATGGTAGACTTGGATATCGATGCGCCTACTCTCTGTAGAGTGTTGTTCACTTGGTTGGCTGTTGTGAAGGGGTTTCTCTTGTCAGGGATGCCAGGGGCCATGACCCGGCCGGGACGATATGAAAGACCGGATGTGGGTCTGCACCCACCCTGGATCACGTGGGGGTTGCCTTCCGGGTTGCTTTGGTGGCCACGGGTACAGGGCATGGAAGCTCCACCCTGTGGGGGCCCGTGGTCACCGCCAGGAGGCGCCCAATGCCTTGGGGACCTGTTACCTCAGCACTTCCGCCACACCAGGAAGTACTGGGGGGAAGATTTATGACGGCGCCCGGAGAGCAGCCGGGAGGACAGCCGGCATTTCCGCCACGCTGGGGCGTGGCCAGAGGAGGAATGCCGGGAACACCTGGTGCTCATCCAGGTACCATATAAAAGGGGCCATCTCCATTCATTCGGGGCTAGAGTCGGGTGGAAGGAGGACGAGGCAAGAGGAGCTGTGGAGGCGGCCCGAAGACAAGGCATTGTGGCCAGGACTGAGTGTTTTGGGGTTTGTGCACGTGACTGAGGTCTGAGTGACCATTGGCTGGGGTCTTAGTGACCATTATTGTAAATAATCGTTGTAAATAAACGTGTGGTGTTTTAAAAAACATGTCCGCCTGTCTGTGTCCGGGTCAACTTCCACACTCTTCACCATGGAAATGATTCTGCGATCATCCTCCACTGTTGTCTTCTGTGGACATCCAGGTCTTTTTGCATTGCTGAGTTCACCAGTGCTTGCTTTCTTTCTCAGGATGTACCAAACTGTAGATTTTGCCACTTGTAATATTGTAGCAATTTCTTGGATGGGTTTTTTCTGTTTTCGCAGCTTAAGGATGGCTTCTTTCACCTGCATGGAGAGCTCCTTTGACCGCATGTTGTCTGTTCACAGCAAAATCTTCCACATGCAAGCACCACACCTCAAATCAACTCCAGGCCTTTTATCTGCTTAATTGATAATGACATAACAACGGACTTGCCCAGACCTTCCCATGAAATAGCCTTTGAGTCAATTGTCCAGTTACTTTTGAGCCCCTGAAATGAAGGGATTGTGTTAAAAAAATGCTTTAGTTGCCTCACATTTTTATGCAATCTTTTTGTTCAACCCACTGAATTAAAGCTGAAAGTCTGCACTTCAACTGCATCTGAGTTGTTTCATTTAAAAAAATTATTGTGGTAATGTACAGAACCAAAATTAGAAAAAAGTTGTCTCTGTCCAAATACAGTATTTATGGACCTAACTATATATATATTGTGGTAGAGAGGGGGCGCTCTCGCTCCCTTGAACCCCTGTCCACGACTCCAGACACCAGATAAAAGTCTATGTTGGGAAATGGATGGATATTCCAGTGCTGACTTTATATATTGAAGTTTTGACTTTATATATTGCAGCGCTTATTTTATAGCCTATATTCCGACGCTGACTTCATATATTCAAGATTTGACTTTATATATTTGGGAATGACTTTAGGCTATATATTCAAGTTTTGACTTTATATATTCCAGCGCTGACTTTATATATTCAAGTTTTGACTTTATATAGTTAAATGTAGTCATCATTGCATTACTTTTTCTTTACCATAGAAATTTAAAGACTAAATTCAACTTCCATTCCTACCAAAGATATTTCTGTCGACTAAATGGAACCTACTTATATCCAAATTCGAGCTATTGAGCTGTCGCCTGCCTGCCTGCCTGAATAAATCACCCTCGCTTCATTCTTACTTTTTTACCGTTCATTTAATCATGGCTAGTGGCGGAAAAATTATAAAATGGAAGGAGGATTACACTGAGTATGGCTTTAACAAAACAATTATTGATGGCGAATCGATTATTCATAAAGCTTCAATTGGTGATCTGTTTTTCTGTGTTAACCTCATATTTTTTCATACTTCTTCTCAAACCAAGGGGGTGCAAGGGTAAAATGAATCGGGAAGCGCTGATCAGTGTAATCGGTGTACCAGGAAATCATGCATTGACAGAAGTTCCCCTTTGTTTGTGATTAAATGCATGATTTTTTAACGCGTTATGGAGCACATGCATCGAAGCTTCTCAGCTGTGCTTGTGCTAAGAAAAGGAAACATTTTAAAAATAGCACGATTGTCAATGTAACCTTTTGTAAGTAGTGCCTGGAGGATTCAGTGTGGAGAAACTCTAGACACAGCGTGTGTATTAACTTTTGGATTTTTCTGTATTTGGTGGCAGCGTCACAAAGTCGTAACACTGCGTTAGCTGCGGAGCGCAGCTCAGAGCGAAATGAGGTGAATGGGAGGGGAGATGATGACGTGACTCCCCCACCCGCCTTAACTGTCAATCCCCCACAAACACAGTCTCTCGGAATTTGCATAAGCACAGCCCCTCACCTGCAATTTTAACTTAGTTATAATGTGATCAAAACTCTCGTATATATCATGCGTCCTCTCATTAAACTTGTATCCCGCATTACCCGTGGGCATGACAAACGCCAGCAGCAGCCTGTCTATGAACTTAATAATCATCCAGCAGCTGATTGAGCAAAGAGGAAGTAAAAAAACTGGATTTGTTTCCCATTATATCACCATTTAAGTGGGGGTTTGAAGGAGCGACCGCATCTCCTTGGGGTGCGTTCAGCCCCCCCTCTTCTCAACACGAGGCTGGCGAGTAGCGCAGGTATGGGGTTGGCGAGTGAAGAGAGCAGTGGGGAACCCGCTAGTATGTGTATATATCTATCTATCTATCTATCTATCTATCTATCTATCTATATATTTATATATATATGTGTGTATATATATATATATATATATATATATATATATATATATACTAGACATTAAGCCCGTTACAATAACGGGCGCTAGAACAGTAGTGCATAAACATTAGTAGGAACAGTCTATATTAAATGGCAAGGGACCATGACCTCATTCTGTTAATTTTCTTAATTTTTTTTTGTTAAAAATATTTTTTCAAGAAGCCTAAAGTAAAATAATAATAAAAATAAAATAGAAACGTACATGACAATACAGTAAGTATAATTAATATTGCCTTAGTGTAAAACTTTGTAACAATCTGTAAGACACAATATCTGAAGAAGATATTTAGGTAAAATTTTAAATTTTTTTACCTCATGAAATTTTTCTGTACAATTTCATTATAGACAACATTTCTTGTAAATATTCTCTCTGAGTTTGGCAACAGTTTGCCTTGTTCAGGAATCTCTACAACCTTGACAACAACATCTGGAAAACTTCTAACTCTTGATAATGCAACATATACAGTAACTGACTGTTGCTGAACACTGGTTCTGGCAAGTAAATGGCAACTTTTTCTAAGGTTTGCACTTCTGAGTCTTTCTCTTTTAGTGTTTTTCTGACAGTCATTTTCTTTTTCTTCAATCGATCTATTTGCTCATATTATTCTTTGTCTTTCAGTGTTTCTTTTGTTGTTGTTTACTTGTTGAGCTGATCGTTCTTCCAGGAGATGTTGCTTATATCGGATTTGATTGTGTCTTTTGTCCTACTTGACGTGTCCTTTTTTTGGGTGACATGTTGTTAGTAGATACGTCTGTAATATTTTCTCCTACAGTAATACTGGCTTGTATGTGGCTGTAATATGCATCCTTTAATATGTCTTTAATTTTCTCTCGCAGTAATACTGGTTTGTATTTCCATAAAATGCCTGTAATTTTCTCTGACAGTAATACTGGCTTTGATGTCCGTAATATGACTTTCATTTTCTGTCACAACAGTGGGCAATCAGCAGAGTGTCCCCAGCAACTGATGTAATGTGTGGCATGCTGCTTATAATCGTGCCTGTGGCGTCTCCCCAGCAAGTACTGTGCAGTTCCCCAGCAAGTATTTTAATCTGTGGGGGCGTGCAACTGATTATTTTGTGTGGCGTCTCCCCAACAACAGATTTCATGTGCGCTGCCGCGACTACCCAATCAGCACTCTCCCCAGTAATGGTGTCCTTTATATCTTATCATGCGCGGCTGTGGTAAGGCCATTCACTGTGTGCCCAGCTTCCAGTGTGTGTGCTTTCTTTGCTTATCGCGGCGGCGGCTAGGCCATTCACTGTGCCCAGCTTCCAGTGTGTGTGCGTCCACGTGCCGAGCGCATGGGTGGGGCACGGTACAATGTGTGGCGCGGCCTGCGCATGCGCACTTCACCAGAAGACACACACACACGGACACCTCGACGCACACAGGGGTTTTATTAAAGAGGATATATATAAAATCTATTACAGCTACAGTATACCATAATTAAACTACTTAAAGGTTTTAATCGAGGTGTCTGGTATTCTAAGCAGGTCCTAGGAGTCACTGGGAAGCAGCTAACATGCTAACAAGCATGAAGGAGAGTCTAGAATCCAAGGAGATGGGCTCAGTTCCACAGAATATAAGATTGAGATTCTAGTCCTGGCTAAATGTGTATTTGTGAATGAATTTAATAAAATCTGTATGAACAACATGAGCATACTTTATGTTTATGAGAAGTGCTTTAGAATGGAGGCCACCTTGAAATGCACTGTAGTCAATTCAGTTTGTCTAAAGAATTACTCTTGTTAACCTTAATCTAAAGCCTGATTTTAATGAATGTGCAGTGTACTAAATGGTGAATATAGTTTTCATTAATTTTAACATGAAGTACAGGACTATTTGAAGGATTTAATTTATCTTTACTTGTTCTTTTCTAGGGCTCCAGCATTACTGATACATGCACAGAGCTGCTCATGCAGGGGATTCTGATGAAAATTTCAGCTGGGAACATCCAGGAGCGCGTTTTTTTCCTTTTTGATAACCTGTTAGTGTACTGCAAAAAGAAACACAGGTAAAGCATCATTCTTATTTTAAAAGCATAACAATAAATCCTTTGGAGAACACTTGTTTGTGTGAGACAAGTGAGGCTGCTATCTTGTTTCAGAGAGTAGAGCAGCAGGACATGGAAACATAGTCCAATGGATAGCTGTTCTCTGGAATTTTGCAGTGGTTTCCTCAGTATACTTCACATCCAAGACGTTTTTCCAAATGAAACTTTCAAAGCTTTTCTTTGCCACAGTTGCAAGTCAGAGGTAGCGTTAAGACAAAAAGAAAGAGGGACAACCATCCCAACAGGCACGTAGCAAATGACATCTGTAGGGCACCATTCACTTTTGTGTTGTCATTTTTATTTGATGATTTATTTAGTCACTCTGCCACCCTTCTTTATTTTACTAGAACATTTTTGATAGTGATTTTCTAATGCCACCAAAGAGAAGTTTTCCTGTAGCTAGAGTTGCAAGAAAATGTTTTTGAAGCCTTTGGAATTGTCTGGATTTCTGCATTAATAACTTGTATAAAATGTAATCTGACAAGCACTATCTGCTTAGACTAATAACACACAGACAATTTTTTCAGTACAGTATACACTGTTTAAACATTCACAGTACTGAAGTTGCCTTTCTTCTTCAGTGTATATAATGTCTTTTATGTCAAGTTAGTGGTATTAAAACATAAAATTGTATTCTGTTTTGGAGGGTATGAAAATATTTTCCTTGAAATTGTAGGCGTTTAAAAAACAGCAAAGCTGTGACAGAAGGGTATCGTTACCAGTTCCGTGGAAGAATCAATACTGAAGTTATGGAAGTAGAGAATGTGGATGATGGCACAGGTAAATATGTTTGTACTGATTATGTGTATTATAATATAAGGCAACTGCATTAAGTCAGACTATTTATAATCATCTTAGTATTTAAGAATTGATGTATCAGCGCTTTTTAATTGTACAGCACTGTAGATATTAGCATTAAACATTACCAAGCTGTGGTAATTAAGTGGCTGTGAGCGTTTAAATAGACTCGATATTTAGTGGTGTGAATAAAGAGCCTGATTTCCAAAGTGTTCAACCTTAATTTCATTTCCATTGTAAGTCTGTGGTATGATAAAATGTTTTAAGGCTGGTCAGTTTTCTTGTTAATGGTACTTTTGCCTTCAACCAACTATTTATCTTTAACTTAGTATTTTGAAAAGAATTTATGAGTGTCTTGTAATGGAAAGGGCATCCTGTTGATTTCTGCCTTGTTGCTAAAATGCTCATAGAAAAGCTGGGAGTACAAAATGGATGGATGCTTATTTACTTGAAAAGCACCAGATGCATTCTCTTTATATTCATTTTTCAAAAAAAGCACATAAAATGTAACACTTATTTGGCATTACTTTCATTCTTTTCAAGCTTTTCAAATCCAGTCTTAATTTTATCAAAAGTACCATTAAATACACAAGTGTATAAACAATAAAAAGTAGATTGACTCAGATGCAATTACCATAATCTTCAATCTGTTTGCTCTAGTGAATTAATTAATTTTGGTTATTTGCATATATATTGTTGTTGCAGTATCATTTCACTACTCAGCTTGGCTTTATTTATCATTTGTTCAGTTAATTCACACATAAAGTAAGGATTGATGTCAGCATCTTCTTGAAGAATTATCAGGTAATCACACACATTAAGATTTTGTTCAGTGAAAAAACAGAACTGTGCCCATATTTATCCAGTTCCTCATAGGAAAACACTGGCACAAATTTAGAGTAAAAGCATTTTTTCAATTTTCATAGTTTAGGAAAATATTCCTAACTTTACCAGGATGTAGGAGAGCTTGCAAGCTGCCCTAACTGACTAGGAGCTACCAGAAGATGGCATTCAGGCAGAGACTGGCATGCACATCCTCAGTGTTTTAGATACATTGGACATCGATGAACTTGTAAAAAGATATTGATTTGACAGAGAGAGAATTATATGTGTAACATTTGTATGTTATGTGATCCAAAATGAAATTTTGAAAGCCCTTAAATGTATGAGGTAATTCACAGATTATACCTTTCCCCACCCACTCTATATGAGGTAATGCTAAAGCAAGATGCATTCATGCAGATTGGGACGTAATGTATATACAGTGATCCCTCGCTATATTGCGCTTCGACTTTCGCGGCTTCACTCTATCTCGGATTTTAAATGTAAGCATATCTAAATATATATCACTGATTTTTTGCTGGTTCGCGGATTTCTGCAGACAGTGGGTCTTTTAATTTATGGTACATGCTTCCTCAGTTGCTTTGCCCAGTTGATTTCATACAAGGGACGCTATTGCAAGATGGCTGAAAAGCTACCCAATCAGAGCACGTATTACATATTAAATAAAACTCCTCAATGATATACGATATGCTTCCCGTGCGGCGCTTCGCATACTTGAAAGCCCAAACAGCACATATTGATTTTTGATTGTTTGGTTGTCTCTGCCTCTCTCTCTCTCTCTGACATTCTCTGCTCCTGACGGAGAGGGTGTGAGCAGAGGGGCTGTTTACACAGAGGCTGTTTGCTTAGAAGATACTGACGCTCCTCTAAAAAATACTGAAAGAATACCTTCACATTGCTGCCTTCCTTGTAGCTGCTTTGTCCGGCTGTGCCTCACATACTTAAAAGCCCAAAAAGCCCTATTGATTTTTGATTGTTTGCTTTTCTCTCTCTCTCTCTCTCTCTGACATTCTCTGCTCCTGACACACACTTTGAAGAGGGATATATGTTTGCATTCTATTTATTGTGAGACTGAACCGTCACCTCTGTCTTGTCATGGAGCACAGTTTAAACTTTTGACTAAAGGGTGTTATTTCATGTCTAGAGGGCTCTAATAATGTTAGAAAATGTATTTATAAGATCGTAAACCGGTTTTCTATGCTCTAACTGCGAAAATATTTAAATTATAAATAAAGAATCCTACTTCGCAGAAATTCATTTATCGTGGCTGAGTCTGGAACGGATTAACCGTGATAAACGAGGGTTGACTGTAAAGATCATCGCCTCCAGTGTGGATGAGCGGGCATATGTAAATTGCAAGTGGTGTCACAGTATAAATACACAGGTGGTTGTGGATGCAAACTGTACTGTAGTATCCATCATATTACCCTGAAGGTAAGTGGGGCAGGATGGGTGATTTGACAACAAAATATAACAGGTACGCCAAGCTCTGTGTTCCATGAACCCTTGGAACATTCATGTTACAGTGTAAAAGCCCAGGAAGGTTAAAAGAAGTAAGGTGTAGACTCTCTGGGCATTGGATAAATAGAGGCTTGCAG
Source organism: Polypterus senegalus (assembly GCF_016835505.1). Taxonomy (NCBI): domain Eukaryota; kingdom Metazoa; phylum Chordata; class Cladistia; order Polypteriformes; family Polypteridae; genus Polypterus; species Polypterus senegalus. Next base: position 50,565,429 of record NC_053158.1, read on the forward strand.
AAGATAAGGGGGATCACAGGGAGAGGCACGACACATGACCCTGGAAGATGATCAGGAACACTGAAAGAGTGAGCTTGACTTACTAAATCAGCAACTGTTTTTCAAGGTGCTTCACGTGGTCATAAAAGTGGGAAGGTGGATTTTTTTGAAAGTATGGCTATGTATTGTTAAATAAACCTGCCCATTATCACTATTTACTGTCATTCAATTTGTGTGTCTTGGTCTTTCCATCACAGTTCATTTTAAAGTATTATTTCTGTTGTTCTAGCAAACAATTACTGTATGTGCATCTTAGCACAATATCCTACCTTATTATTTTCATTCTACTTCTTCTTTTAATTTAATTATTATTATTGTTATTATTGCAATGAGGCCTTAGTATTAGTACCAGAAAAATACAATGTGTCATCATGATTTCCAAGGCAACTACAAAATGTCATCATGAGTACCACTTTGCAGCTCTGGGTTTTGTAAAGTCACACTGTCATTTATTCTCAAACAATAACTCCTACTGTTAGCTGGTAGTAAGTGTAGGATGCTTCATAAATACTTCTTATGTCCTACCATTCAAAACATTTATGTTTAAAAGTAAATTAAGCCAGTCGGACCATCACTCTGTTATCCAACCAAGAGGACTACATAAACAGAGCTCCCATGTATTTTCATGTGTACAATAAATTCAGACATAAAAGAAGATAAGTAGACAGCTGACCGATATATTTTAGAACAATATTAATTCTGGCCAAATTATGAAAAATCTCTGGGCTCTTTCTGTTACAGTAAATTTAATTTGTACTAGATTTAGATAAAATGAGACATCCCCCTGAGTTTTCAAGGGTGAATTTGGATTCTTCCATTTGAGTAAGATAAGGTGACTCATGGTCAAGGTAATACAGAATGTCTCAACAGATTTTTCTTTGCATACTGTCATTACATCTGTTATTATTTCAAATAATGTCGTTAAATAGTGTAGATTTGTTATAAAGCAAACTCTCTGACAACTAATGTTTTTTTTTTACGAAAATGATGTGAGTTTAGGACATTTCCTTAACAGAATACTTAACAAGACACCTGCTTGAAAACACTGTTCAAAGTTTTGATCTTTTACTGAGCAGATGTTTGTGTATGATATCTAACGTAAAGATAAATTAATATGTGCAAAGCAACCCTTGACTAACATTCTTATTAAAAGATCCAATTCATGTCATCGAGTATGAAGTAAAATGATAGAATCTCGAAAAGGAAAGGTAAAAATCATTCATGTGTACTTTACTTTAGGGAAGACAATTTGATTACATTTCAAGCCAAATCCCAGAAAAAGGGTCTAAAAAATGTACATATATGTTTTTTTCTTGAAGCTATTGTTGAAAATGCCTTGGATGCTTTGTCTGCTCTTCTGCTGAATCATGCTGTGTAGAAGGACCATGATCTTGCCCTTAACCTACCTCAACTTCACCACTTCACAAGGAAGTTGTCTTTGCCAATTGGAAGTTTGTTATATCACAGCAAGAATCTTTTACTGTCTGAGTTGCTTACTTGGCAGATTTGGTTACTTTATGGATGCGTATAACAGCTGGTTAGGCAGATATCAGGTTTCCTTGAAGAAGTGGAGTGAACTGCCGCCATTCCCATCAGCTTGCTTCATTTATATCCCCCAAGTGACACAATGGAAAGGGCTCTGTCCCTCAGCTTGTGCGACCTTTCTGACCTGGTCCAGCTCCCTGTACTTTCCATTTCCTATCTGAGGCATGTCCTAGGTTTGTGCTTATGGTTCTTTCCTGAAATTAAATGCAGTCAAGGCACTGAGACATCTTGAGTTCTCAGCTCCCTTTTCTGCTGTTCACCCTATGCTCCTAGCAAATTTCACACAAGTAGATGACATTGGCTTTGGCATTTAAATCATCAGACATTCACTTCTGACTGTAAGTGTGGATTTCTGATAAAACTCTGGCTTTGTTCATGTGATAATTTCCAGGGATACTCCTAGTCCTGAAATGAGGTGCCACAAATTGCTTCTAGCTTCATTTTCAAATTGAAGCATTAACTCTGTGTGTCATGAACTAAGTAAAAGGAATGTATTTTATCATTGTAGATTGCTAGTTTACTAAATTACCAATTGAGTAGTAGCAATAAAAAGGGAAATCTTGGTCAAAATTCAGGACAGCTTAAACCATAATAACAAAAACACCATGGTATCTGTCAGGAATGTGTTAATTATTGTCATTGTTGATTTTCTTTACTTCTTAATGCTTTTACTGTTGTTACTTATATCGTTATTTTATTTTGTTAATTTTGTTACATTTTAATGCTGCTAATTTCTTGAGTGCTTTATTTACATTGATATGCAAGTCAAGAAAATCCCAAACTGCTTGGCTGGACCGCAGCACGGAATGTAACTGCCTGCCTTTTTTCATACAACACTCCATTTGAATAATCTGTTGACAAGAGAAAGTCAGCAACTGCTAAGATGTAATTAGCAATAGACCTGGAATATGCAAGTCACAAAACGGGTTTCTTTTTAGAACAATTAGAACAATCTAGACGAGAACAGGCCATTCAGCCCAACAAAGCTCGCCAGTCCTATCCACTTGCTTCCTCCAAGAAAACATCAAGTCGAGTTTTGAAAGTCCCTAACGTCTTACTGTCTACCACACTACTTGGTAACTTATTCCAAGTGTCTATCGTTCTTTGTGTAAAGAAAAACTTCCTAATGTTTGTGCGAAATTTACCCTTAACAAGTTTCCAACTGTGTCCCTGTGTTCTTGATGAGCTCATTTTAAAATACAAGTCTCGATCCACTGTACTAATTCCCTTCATAATTTTAAACACTTCAATCATGTCACCTCTTAATCTTCTTTTGCTTAAACTGTAAAGGCTCAGCTCTTTTAATCTTTCCTCATAATTCAACCCCTGTAGACCTGGAATCAGCCTAGTCGCTCTTCTCTGGACCTTTTCTAGTGCTGCTATGTCCTTTTTGTAGCCTGGAGACCAAAACTGCACACAGTACTCAAGATGAGGCCTCACCAGTGCATTATAAAGGTTGAGCATAACCTCCTTGGACTTGTACTCCACAGATCGTGCTATATAACCTAACATTCTGTTAGCCTTCTTAATGGCTTCTGAACACTGTTGGAAGTTGATAGCTTGGAGTCCACTATGACTCCTAAATCCTTCTCATAAGGTGTACTCTCGATTTTTCGACCGCCCATTGTGTATTCAAACCTAATATTTTTACTTCCTATGTGTAATACTTTACATTTACTGACATTAAATTTCATCTGCCACAAATCTGCCCAAGCCTGTATGCTATCCAAGTCCTTCTGTAATGATATAACGGATTCCAAATTATCTGCTAATCCACCTATCTTGGTATCATCTGCAAACTTAACCAGCTTGTTACTTATATTCCTATCTAAATCATTTATATATATTAAAAATAGCAGCGGCCCTAGCACTGACCCCTGTGGAACACCACTCTTAACATCAGCCAGTTCTGATGAGGTTCCTCGCACCATCACCCTCTGCTTCCTGTGTCTGAGCCAATTCTGCACCCATCTAAAAACATCACCCTGAATTCCCACTTCTTTTAACTTGATGCCCAACCTCTCATGTGGCACCTTATCAAATGCTTTCTGAAAGTCCAGATAAATAATATCATAAGCTCCACTTTGATCGTATCCTTTTGTTGCCTCCTCATAGAATTCCAACATGTTAGTAAAACACGACCTCCCCTTCTGAACCCATGCTGACTGTTCAGAATAACTCCTGTCCTTGTCATGTGTTGCTCAATCTTATCCTTAATAATTCCTTCCATTAATTTTCCTGTGATGCTTGTTGCTTACTGGCCTATAGTTGCTTGGATCTGCCCTGTCACCCTTTTTATATAATGGGATGATATTTGCCATTTTCCAGTCCTTTGGAATCTCTCCAGTGCACAGTGACTTCCTAAAAATATGTGTCAAGGGTTTATATATGTACTCACTAGCCTCCTTAAGAACACGAGGATAAATATTATCTGGGCCTGGTGATTTGTTTGATTTCATCTTATTTAATCTGAGCAGCACTTCTCCCTCTACAATTTCCAAATCCCTCAGTACCTCCTTAGTAGTTGTGTTTACCTCTGGCAGGTTATCCACTTGCTCACTTGTAAACACCTCAGAAAAATGTAAGTTTAGGGCATCTGCTATTTCATTGTCTGTATCTTTTAATTCCCCTTTACTATTCCTGATGAACTTGACCTCCTCCTTAACTGTTCTTTTACTACTAAAATACTGAAAGAATCTCTTGGGGTCTTCTTTCGCCTTATCTGCTATATTCCTCTCCAACTGTCTTTTAGCCTCTCTGATATCCTTCTTAATGGTTGCCCTCATGTTCTCATACGCTACGGTTCTCTTTGCAGTCATTAGTCTTATATGCCTTATACAGCAGTTTTTCCTTTGCAACTTCTTTTTAAATCTTTATTAATCCATCGTGGAGATTTTTTTAGTTTCCTATTACTTCCAAATTTAGGTATGTATCTGTCCTGCATTACATGTAAAACATTTTTAAACCTGTTCCACTGCTCCTCGACTGTCTCCACATTTAAAAGCTTATCCCAGTCTATCCTACTTAGACTTTGTCGCATCTGCTCAAAATTAGCCCTACTAAAGTTCAACTTAACAATTTTAGTCTTTGCATCTGTACTCTTACAAAATACTGAGAATTGTATTACATTATGGTCACTTGACCCTAGTGGTTCAATCACCTCTACACCCTCAATTCTATCCTGATTATTACAGAATACTAAATCCAGATAGGCTTCACCCCTTGTTGGTGCTTTAACATGCTGTGTTAAAAACAGTCGCGATTACTTCTAAAACTCCTGCTCTTGTGCTCCTCCATCTGTAAGTTAAGTTAATATTTGGATAATTAAAGTCCCCCATGACTATAATATCCCCTGTAAACTTGCCTTTTGATATTACTAAAAGATGTGTGTTGAAATTACTGTCTGAATTGGGTGGTCTATAACACACTCCTAAAATGAGACCTTTTTCCCTAATATTTTCCAGGCGAAGCCACATGTCCTCACTAAGATGGGGCTCATCATCCAACTGAAGATGACTTACATTTAATTCCTGTTTGGCATAAACAGCAACCCCACCTCCTTTTCTGTTCTGTCTATCCTTCCTAAAAAATGTGTATCCCTCTATGTTACACTCATCCCCATCTTTGTTATTTAGCCAGGTTTCCGTTATTGCTATAATATCATAATTGTGCTCTGCTACATACAACTCCAACTCACTTACCTTATTTTTGATACTTCTAGCATTAAGGCAAGCTATTTTTAATGTGTTAATCCTTCTATCTTTACGTGTTTGCTTAAAATTTACATTACTATGCATTTTTATTTCTACACCATTGTTTGTTCTTCCATGTATAGATCTAAGCAAAAAAAAACCCTTCTAAAGGGAAAAAAGCTTTAAAAATTCCCACACGGTTCCTTAGAGGCAACCAAAACCCAAGTTTTTAAGAGCAAAATGTATTTTTTTAATTTTAATGTAAATCTCACACCACAGAACAAACCAACACTCTCAACAGACTCTAGCGTTTGCAAAGCACACGTCAGCACAAAGCACACATTCTCAAACGACTGTTATTTGCTTTGAAAATCAGAGAGCTAAACCGATATAACAGTCTACACAAATTGCACAGAATCAATCAATCAATCAATCAATCAATCAACATTTATTTATATAGCACATATTCATACCAAAAAATGTAGCTCAAAGTGCTTTACAAAATGAATAGAAAAATAGAAGACACAATAAAAAATAAACATAAGTCAACATTAATTAACATAGAATAAGAGTAAGGTCCGATGGCCAGGGTGGACAGAAAAACAAAAAACTCCAAAGGCTGGAGAAAAAAAATAAAATCTGTAGGGGTTCCAGACCAAGAGACCGCCCAGTCCCCTCTGGGCAATCTACCTAACATAAGTCAAACAGTCCTCTTTGTATTTAGGGTTTTCATGGAAGGACCTGATGATGATGGTCACTTACTTATGAATCACTTACTAGAGTGCGAATATTTAACAGGAGCCAAAAACCTAAGAGAGAAAATCGAGTCGAGATAAAAAGGCTGCATATCATGAACTAGAAAACCAGAACTAAACCAAACATGTTCACAAGTCATACTAGTTATCTCAAGCCTATCAGGAGTCTTCATGACCCAAATTGTGGCCCCTTTTGAGAGGTGGTCCTAGCAACCATGCAAGGTCTCTTAACAGTCCATTATCCGCCTGCAGAGATTCTCAGATAATGATGTGACACACTTTCTAAGGCATGGAAATAAAATTTAAACACACATATAAAAATAAAGCTTCAAAATTCAGCTTTCAGAATATTGAAGTGACATTTTCTGGCCATCCCCCTGAAAAAATTATCTAAAGCAAAAAAAAAATTAAATGGGACAAAGCAGGTTTTCAGATTCTTAAGAGATATATTGTTGATGGTAATGATATCCATTACTTATCACAAGAGCAAGGCATTCTACCAATATAAAGACAGTGGCTGTTATTGATCCTGTCTTTTTATCCTGGTCATCGCTCATAAATTTTTACTGACTACGTTTTCAGTCAGAACACTACCTGAAAGATTGAAAATCAGCTCTTGTTGTGCTTCCTTAGATTCAGCCTTTGTCAGGTGTTGTTGTTAAAGTGATTGGAGTGATTAAAGTAAGCATTTCAAGAGCTGTAAAATCTCCTATTGTAGGGTCTTTTGTGGGTCTTGCCATGAGGTTTAGTTTCTTGTCTTTTTTTGAATTGGAGTCTTCCATCCATCCATTTTCTAACCCGCTGAATCCGAACACAGGGTCACGGGGGTCTGCTGGAGCCAATCCCAGCCAACACAGGGCACAAGGCAGGAACCAATCCTGGGCAGGGTGCCAACCCACCGCAGGACACACACAAACACACCCGGGCCAATTTAGAATCGCCAATCCACCTAACCTGCATGTCTTTGGACTGTGGGAGGAAACCGAGCGCCCGGAGGAAACCCACGCAGACACGGGGAGAACATGCAAACTCCACGCAGGGAGGACCCGGGAAGCGAACCCGGGTCTCCTAACTGCGAGGCAGCAGCACTACCACTGCGCCACCGTGCTGCCCTATTGGAGTCTTTGTTTTTCTTAAGTTGCTTTGTTTAAGTCATGTTTATGTTAATTCCTCCAATTTGCTGAAATAATTGCTCAGTGTTAATTATTTTATAATTTTATAATTTTTTTTTCTGTTATTTCTCACTTGTCTTATGGATTGGCTCCAGGTACTTTATCCTTATTGCTGCAACTGTGAACTCCTTAAAGCCCATCGTGCCACTGCTTCAACGTAGTGGCATTATATGCATTGAATGTTCTTCTTCTCCTTTTCACTCCTTATATTTCCTTTCCTATTTTGAGTTTGAGTTTGTTTTTTTCTGTTAGAGTCTAGAATTTAAATTTTGACTAGTTTATCTAATCAGAATTAGTATTGGTGTTGTTTTTTGAATTTTGGTCTTTTATATTTATATTATATCTTTTTAATTACCTTGTATATTTAAGATATTTACTTCAGTTGTGACTTCCATTTTGTGCTTTTCTTTAGTACTTTTCTTTCTATTCTTGTTATTTTCAGAACATTTGATTTAATATTTTTTACTTTCATTTATGCTTTATTCAATTAGATTTACAGGTTAGTGTGATTGACTTTTATTAAGGTTGTCTCTCTGCTTGTAGCAACATCATAATGACGTAGTGCTAGCCTAGCAAAAGTCTGAACTAAACACAAGTACTACGTGAAACCTTTTCAGTCATAATGGGTACCCAACAAACATGCTTAAGAGAGCCCAGAACATCACCATGTGATGAATGGACTGGCATCCCAGTCAGGATGGACCTTGTTCCCTTACCTTGCTGGTAGAACTGTATAATAGATGGCCAGGAAGTGAGATGTGATATTCGCCATCCCAGCCAAGAGGCGGGCATGGAGGGGCACTTTGGCAGCTGGAGCACTGGGACTGGCGTCCCAGCAGCTGTGAATAGGAATCCCTTACCTGACTAGGAATCTAAGCATAGTGGATGGATAATCTGGGTAGAAAAGCATCCCAGCAGGAATGGTTAGCAATCCTTTCCTCAGTTGGGATGCCAGAAGAAATACAGGACAGTGAGAGCCTGCCTTCCATGCACAGATCATTTCTCCATGCAGTGTGTGTCCGCATCACCTGGGGGAAGCCCCTATACAGATGCCCAGAGTTGTGGTCTCATAGAGCTACCCTGCTGAGTTCTGTCAGACGCTGCCAGGAGGAGCTATTGAGATACGAATGCCATGTTTCTGGCTGGTTCTTTCTAGAAACAGTGATTTAGGCACCGGAAATACTCCTAGGTGAGGTGTAAAAGGGAGCCCTTCACTTTACCCTGTGAGTCATAATTGGGAGGAAGGAGACAAAGCTCTCTGAGGAGGAGAGGTGGGAAAGGACAGGAGAAGGAAAATAAAGAGAAAGAAGAGTACACTGTATTGAGTAAGAAGCCTGTGTAAAGGAACTTTTTTTAAGAAAAACGGCTGATATTTTTTAACTGGTTTGGTTAGTTAGATGCTAATCAATGATGCTGATTTTAGAGCTATGGCAGTGTAAGTGTAGTGTAGAGTTACACCACTCTTTACCAAATGAATTGTTTCTTAATTTCTTTTTATTTGTGTCTTTCCCAGCTATAATCAATTGCAATAAGATGTTTTGCTGAAGAATAACAATAGAAAGACAGTTAGGAAGAAAGTGGTTTGTTGGGAACTATAATACATAGATTGATGAAAGCAACTAAAATTCCCCCTCCTAACATTAGGGTTTTTTTAAAAAGTTATTTAATAATCAAATAGCTATCACATTGCTCAGGGCTTTTCCAGCTAAATAAATAAAGGTTTCTTTCTTAGCTGTTCGTCTAAAGTATGATGGGCTATGTGGAGAACTGGACAGAATTTGGGTCTCCAAACACAGTACCACTGTTGGTATTTCCTTTTAACATTTTTTTAGTGTTTAGTAAACTTTTACACACCTTTAAATTTTATTTTACAGTGTACAATACAATACAATTTATTTTTGTATAGCCCAAAATCACACAAGGAGTGCCGCAATGGGCTTTAACAGGCCCTGCCTCTTGACAGCCCCCCAGCCTTGAATCTCTAAGAAGACAAGAAACAACTCCCAAAAAAACCCCAGTAGGGAAAAAATGGAAGAAACCTCGGGAAAGGCAGTTCAAAGAGAGACCCCTTTCCAGGTAGGCGTGCAGTGGGTGTCAAAAAGAAGGGGGACAATACAATACACAGAACAGAACAAAACCTCAATAAAAATCTCAGTGTAATCACCTTTTGTTAACAAACTAATTTGCACAGCACACTGAGGGGCACGCTAAGCTGCATTTCTGTTTCTGAATCATAATGTACTCTCCTTAGACTGTTGAATGCCTCCATAATGCAGGTTTTCTTACATATCATATTAAATATACAAAATTAATGCAAGTGATGAATAGAATTTTTTTCAGTTTTCATTGCAGCATACTGTGCAAGGAAATATAGATAATGTTTGCATCCGGAATATTGTAATTTCACAAGTAGAATGTCAGTCTGCCATCTGCAGGTTTTTATTTCCCAGGTGTTAATGCTTATTTGAAAGTACTGTAGTCTCTCAGTGTATTTCAGTCTTTGTAAAAAGAATTGCTTTCAGGCAAAGATCATTTCTGTCTTTCTTTTCTATTTTGTGCATGTACTGTAGTTTTGTAGAATATGAAATATTTGAAATTGGAAATTTGGGATACAGTAATCCGTCTTCGATCGCAAGTAGCAGAGAATGCCAGAGAGAGTGAAAGAGGCAGAGAAAAGCAAACAATCAAAAATCAATATGTGCTGTTAGAGCTTTGAAGTGTGTGAAGCACCGCGCGGGAAGCATATCTTATATCATTGAGGAGTTTTATTTAATACATAATACGTGCTCTGATTGGGTAGCTTCTCAGCCATCCACCAATAGCGGCCCTAAACAAACTGAGGAAGCATGTACCATAAATTAAAAGCCCCATTGTCCGCAGAAATCCGCGAACCAGTGAAAAATCTGTGATATATATTTAGATATGCTTACATTTAAAATCTGCAATGGAGTGAAGCTGCGAAAGTCGAAGCGCGATATAGCAAGGGATCACTGTACACTGGATTTCAAAAGTACCAATACCTTTTTTATTTCAGCTTTTGGTAATGTAAATGCTGACATTAAGACTAAAAGTGATAATTTTTTTCATGTTTAATAAGATCCTGCAACCAACAAGATTTCAATGAAAAAAACAAAAGGATTAATATTATTATTACGAGCAATACCTAAGAAAAACTTCTTGATTATGTACATGATCATTATAATAGAAATTGTAACTGTTTTGATGTGTGACTAGTCGCATTCCCAATTAACTGCAAAGGTAATTTGATTTCACTTGGTATCAGTTGAAGGAATTCTGATTGGCCTCAGAAAACAAATTAGCTGCTTTTAGCTGAGTAGTGCAGAGAAAACTATAGTCGACACATAGCCAAGAAAAGTTTTCTAAAACTTTATTGTTGAAAGGTACACTGCAGGAATGGATTATAAAAAAATATTTTGTGTCATGTGACCTTTGTTGAAAGTGCAAGAAATATGGCACCATAAGCATATTACAAAGATCAAAAAGCCAAACAGCCAACAGAGTTACTGGCCACTTCCTTTATAACAGTTCTATTGCATATCCTGTACAAGTCGAATTAAGTCTGCCAAAGCCACATAGCAAAATAGATAATTACTGAATGAGACCAGGGAGAAACATTATGACCTCAGTTCGAAAAGATATATTTGGCACAAACCAACGTCTGCTTTTCACCAAGAAAATGCATCACTTAAAGTCATATATCGGGATAAACCTAGGTGATTTAATACACAGGCCTATCTTGGACTGATGCTCAGTGATTATTGTGTAGTTGCCTATCGTCTAGTTGCTGACAGAAAAGTGACAGCAATTGGCATCTGATTATCAGCATTCAATAATGTTAGTAACAGCATGGTGAAAAGTATATGATAGAGGAAATCATGCCTTAGCTGAAAGGTGGCTGTGGAATGAGTTGAGCAGTGAGGTGAAGCGCATAGCCAGGCTCCTTGTTGAATCTCACAAGAATGTTTTTTTCCCTTCCTAAACCTATAAGCTGTTTTGCAATATGTGTGCAATCCGAAGATCAAATACTCTTGCCTTGAAAACTGGACATATTCATTAAGTTTTAAGGCTTTTGTTTTCATGTTTGATCCACTGCCATTTATGTTCCATTTTAAAAGACAAGAATAGAATGGGAATTTTTAAAAATATATAAAAATGTGTCACTTTAGTGCACATTTACATGTGCCAAATGCATACATACCATAATTGGGAAGAAATAACCAAAAATACTAAATGTATACTTTAATGAGAAACAATTCATCAATAGGCTATACCCTGGACCTGGATATTCTGTTTTGATAAATTCCATCATTTTAATATGGTTCAACTTATTGTTTATATTGTGAACGCTGGCCCCGGCACAGACAGACGGACAACATTTTCTCACCCATCACACTTTTATTTACACTATGTACAGTTATCGTGCACTCACAAAACCCCAGTGCTGCTGGCACTGATTCCCCCAAGTCCAGGGCCCACAGTCCTTGTGCCTTCCTGGCCGCCTCCAGTCCTTCCACAAGCTCAGTCCTTCTGCCTCCCGACTTCCACCGCTGACTGGAGGGAGGCGGCCCCTTTTATGGGGAGCCGGATGGGCTCCAGCTGCTTCCCGGCACTTAACAGTGGCCACACCCCTGTGTGGCGGAAGTGCCGGGCTCCCGGAATAAACAGGCACTGGGGCGCCGCCTGGCGGTGGCCACGGGTCCCTACAGGGCTGGGCTTCCAAGCCCTGTACCCGAGGCCCCCTGCATAACCAGGACGGATGCCCCCACTCGGTCTGGAGGAGGCACTCGCCCTCCTCTGGTCCTCCAAAGCGTCACGGCCGGGCTCCAGCCCCAGCCGAGGACCGTACGGGATAAACCGGCATCGGGGCGCCGCCTGGTGGTGACCACGGGCCCCTACAGGGTAGGGCTTCCATGCCCTCGACCCGTGGCTCCCAACAGAACCAGGACGGACGCCCCCTCGCGGTCTGGAGGAGGCACAAGCCCTCCTCACAATATAAAAAAATCTTAGTAGTTTTCATAGCTGTTTTGACCATTGTAATTGGCCATGTTTGTCATGAAGAAGCTGAATTGTGGCATGTTGTGCTATACTTACTTTGCAAAATTGGGAAAGGGCCCCAAGTAGACCGGTAGCCCCAGGATCCACATCCAGGTTAAATTCACTCTGAGGATAGCGCACTTATGATTTGGTCTGAAGCAGGAGAGAATTGAATAGCTTCTGCGAAAGCCAGCCCGACCACAGACAGACAGACAGACACTGTTTTTCCAGTCCACCACACACGATTTATTTGCTAAGTTCAATTGTCCCACACAGCACACAGTGCCCCAGCACCAATCACCCTTCTGTCAGGCCTCACAATGGTCCTCTTCGGGCCGCCTTCTCTCCACACTCCGATGCCTTGCCTTCCTCCACCCGACACCAGCTCTCCGACTATTGGAAGGCGGCCCCTTTTATGCTGTCCCGGATGGCACCCAGCCTCCCGTGACACTTCATATAACAGCAATCTAAGGTCTGTGGTTTATTCAGTCAAGAAATTATTTTAAAAAAGGAAGATCAGTAACCGAAAAGGCTCAGTCAAATCCTCAGTCCTTTAGAAAATCAGTTGACTTTAATTAAGAGAGCTGTACAAAGCAATCTCTATGCAGTTTGACCAAGCTTGAATTCTTCTGCCAAAAATAGAGGAATAAAATCCAGATGTGTTCAATTGATTGACATCTATCCAAACAGACTTCAGATCAAAGTTAAAGGCTCTTTCGCATAGTGTCAAAGAGTGTGCATATAGGGTGGTCCAGATCTAATTATGCAATTTTCATTACGCTATAACTTATTAAGTTTATTACATAGAAAATCACCCAAAAAATGCTGGACCATTGAGAAGTGTGCGAACTGACGACATGAAGAATCGTCTTCACACCGAACTGGAAACGTCCCGCATAATTGAAAGTCATCCAGATGATCTGGATCTGCATAATTAGATCTGGACCACCCAGTACTTATTCAACCAGTTATTTTTTGTTAGTTGTTATATTGTATGTTAGTTACACCAATCCTGAAAAATTGAAAAAGAGAATTTGTATTCATTTAGCTTTATAAATTAAGATATGCAAATGTTTCTATAAGGGTGTACTGAATGTTAATATTCACTAAAATTTGCAAAATGAAATATTCATTTTTTTCTTTTTCTCTTTATTATTTTTCTCACGATAATGTAACCAACGGCTCTAAGCAAGATATAAATGGGCTAAATGTAATTTTTGTGGCCCATATTTTGATAAATCTTTTTGTATATATACTGGGTAACACTTTAGATGCTGGAAAAATGCATCTATTACTCATTTACTTTTATGTAACAAAACCTTAAAAAAGGCTTATTTTGGTGTTCATAACAGTTCAAGGATCAATGAAGTGGTTATTCATGTGTGCAATGTGGTCTACTAAAATAACTTCACTTTGGAATGGTCAGAGATGGCTTAAGAGAGACACATGTCTCTTGATATTTCATATTTCAATGTAAGATTTGTGAAGCCTTCCTGTTTGTAAGTAATTTTACCAGCATATCAAATGCCACACTGCACAGAAATGAATAGCCACTTTAGTGATACTTTGTGTTATGTGCACCAGATGAAGCCTTTGTTAAGCTCTTGTTTTGTGACAGAAAATGATTAATGGGTGCATTTTTTAGTACCTGATCTAAAGTGTTACTATGTACTTTATCATGCAATTACATAAAAATATATATATTTTAATAAATGTAATAGAATAAGAGAACAATAAACTAGGAAACTGCCAGCAACCAGTACCACAGAAAGGTTGATTAGTTAGTTAATATTTGCTATGTATATTGTATTTTAATTTGGGATAGCCAATTGCATTTAACAAACATCAAGCTCATTGTAACAGTAATTTGTGTTTGATTCTTGTGTTCATCTCCAATGAGTTTTATTGCGCTTAATTAATTTTGTTATACATGCATTGTATAATTTGGAAGGAAAACGTTAATCCTGCAGTAAAAGGTATTTTCTTTTTTAATTTCAAGACTTTTAACTATTGGGGTAGCATGGTGGCACAGTGGTAGTCCTGCTACCTTGCAGTAAGGAGACCTGGTTTCGCATCTCTGGTCCTCCCTGTGTGGAGTTTGCATGTTCTCTCCATATCTGTATGGGTTTCCTTCAGGTGCCCGTAGTACAAAGACTTGTAAGTTAGGTGCATTGGCACTGCATTGACTAAATTGGCCCTACTGTGTGGCTGGGGTATGCTTGTGTGTTCACCCTGTGATGGACTGGCACCCTGTCCAGAGTTTGTTCCTGCCTTGCACCCTGTGCTACCTGGGGTAGGCTCCAGCATCCCTCGTGAACCTGCTCAGGACAAAATGATTCAGAAATGACTGACTGACTTTAACTGTTGGGATTAACAGTTAATATACTGGAAAGTTTAACAATAAGTTACTGTCAATAAAATATAACCAATGCTATGTACATTCTACAGTAGTTATGCTAAGTTTTACATTTAATTCAGATCATCTTCAGTTGCAGGATGGATGATTCACTTCACAGCTCCAAAGTGAACAATACTTCTGCATTTAATCTGCACTCTGGTTTCACAGGCAGCTGCACAAATGGACTGTGAAAACTGAACCTTCCTTATGATCAAATCAATGTGACTTGTCTGTGATTAAATGCAGAAGTGAAGATAAACAGAACGAGCCAAAATGGTATGACTTTAAGTAGGTTTTCATGCACCAGAGCATTGTAATGAACAAAAATGAAAGAAGACAAGTGAGATAGCAGAGACCTCATGTGAATCTCTAATTCAGCAGCCGAGAGATGCCTGAACAGATGGCAATCTGGCTAGTACAACTTACAGTGGATAAATGAGGTGCGAGGGGATTCACCAGGGGCTCTCAATATCTAAAATACAGTACTGATAGGATAGTCTGTGGCTCATCACCCAACTTTCCGGTATTTTTTATGAATTAAGATTGCTGTAATCTTAAAAATATAAAAATGGCAAAATGGATAGTGAAGACACCATCTGAAAAAGGTCAAAGGTCTGGAGATCTACGGACACTTGGCTGCCTTGCTGCTGTATCTGTTGATTAGCAAAATACAGCTGGGAAACAACTATTGTGCTCAATAACTAAAAAAAATAAAATGTGGATTCTGGATTACAGCAGCACTTTAATAGACAAAACATTAAGTGTATTTAAAGGAACAAAAAGACAAAAATGCACTGAAAAAAACTTCTGCATTTTTCAAGTAGAAGTTATTTTTTTATTTTTTCACAATTATGGTAAACAATAATTTGCCATTTAAAAAGCCTTTTCTTGAGTCAGGCTGATCTGTTGTAAAACCCAAAATCAGAAACGTAGAGTTATAGTAATAAATTCAAAGCGTTAAAGTTATTTTCCAAAAAAGTCACCAATTAACCTCCCTAGCGTTACATTTTTTCTCAAAAAAACATGTAAAAAGCATTGCATTTTTTTGTTTCAAAAATGACATCTTTATTAAGTTTCATTTTTCTACTATAAAAAGTGCCAAACACTAAAAGTACATAGTCAGAAGTGTAGAAAGAATAATAATAACACAAAATATAGTAATGATGAAAAATAATAATAATATGAACAACACTCTCTACATGTGCTAGTGACACGAACGTCACTTTCGGATTCACTAGAGTTACTTTCAGTTTCACTGACCACCTCAATTTCAGTGCCTGAAGACAGATTTCCCCTTTCATCACTGCTGATGAGAGGCATTCCTTACGAGATGCCATTATGAGGCTAGGAGAAGACACGTCTACACTATTGCCTGAGTAACAATCTGCAATAATTCTGTTAGCACTATTGCAGTCCAAGTAATCCTTGGTCTAACTGTTATGCAAGCCACGTCTATACTGTTGCCTCAGTTACACTTGGGATTAACACTTTTGCCATTATTTTTATAGCCTGAGTAATGCTCGGGTCTAACTCTAAGGAGGTTAAACACACATACTGAAGGTTGAAGGTTCTGTCTATAATATTGGACAACCAGGAAATGCACAATGCTAACCTTTTGCATTGTCATATCAATGAAGTCTCGCTTATGCAGTTCTAGTCACCACTGGGTAGATTTACCATTGAAATGTGTACACAAAATAAAGACAGCAACAATTTCCAGCATTATTGAATACATCTTTAAGGTGAAAGAAAATGTCATCATTGCTTTCTATATAAGTGAATCCCCAAGCTGAAGACGCACCTACCCTGCAAAATTCAGATAACAATCAAAAAAAAAAAAATGTAAAGTATCCATATATCCAATATCCATGTATTTTTTGAAAAGAATATAAATTTGTGAGATTCTGCCTGTCTTCCTTCATGGCAACCTTTCACCCCAGGATGTGGTTTTCTGTAGCTCATTTTGTGAATGGTGCATTTGCATTTTGTTTTGAGAACGAGAAAAGCGATTAGGGCAGGTAAGTAATTACAGGGTGGCCATTGAGAAACCTATCCATACATGTTTGCCCCAAACTCAATTTAAAAAAAAAACATACTTTTACAGTATATATGTATGAACATTTCTAATGGTAGTGTTTTATATATTTAAGAATGTACATAATAAATATGAACTAAAAATGTGTGGGAAAAGTGTAAAATGCAAGTTTTTCTGGACAGCAATACACTGTGATATTGATTATATAACTGCTGCAGAGATTCACTTCCCAGACTCGTCAAGCTCAAGTGTTTGTATATATATGTGTTAACCTGGCAATATCTCTCATCGGCCTTGGTACACTTTTACTTTATCTATGTAACATGTTTTTCTAGCTAATATTAAGCCGAAATTGCATCAGCGGTGTGATTTCATTAAGCTTTTTAGCTATAAGCAGTGATATGGTAAGTTATTGAACTGTGTCATACTTGTATCTATACTGTATGTCTTGTTTTATTGTATGATCTTTTATAGTAATGGAGTGTATATTCATTACTGTCTGGTGGCTGTTCTGTAACCTTGAATCTGTGTGCTCATGGGTGCTCCCTCATGCATGCTTATTAGATACAACCTCTGCTTGGCTTTGGCTTTGTTTAGCAATGGTTCTAACCTGAGATGGTGCATTATGTAGACCACAGCTTAGGGATGTTTGTGGTTTGGTGCTGCTTTAATGCCTTATTTGCTTAAAAAATCTATCCACAATGATCGCTCTAAAGGGACAAGTGAACACAAAACATATCCTTATCTCAGATTATGTCTTTTTGCTTTCATAAAAATATCTCAGAATTGTGTAAATCAGTTTTTTGAAGTCAAAATCTTTACTGCTACCAAGTGGATGTATTTGGTTGAGTTTTATGTTTTATTTTTTTTAATTTGAGTTGGTGACTCCTATATCCTATTTAAAATTGCAAGAACAGGCACAGTATTTTATTTATTTATTTTATTGATGTATCAACCCAACCCTTGTACTACACTAACTGATGACAAATGAATGCATACCATAATTGTGAAAAAATACATTCAACTTGAAAACTAAAAAATGTATTCTGTAACAGATTATTAAAATGAAATATGAAAAGGAATTGAATGATGAGAAATATAAAATGGCAGTAAATTTAGAGTAAACTTTGATGTCTGTATCTCAAGTTCTAGATGGAAATGAAAAAGGGTGAAACGTTTGGAGACAAACCATTACTTTTACAGTAGGGTATCATGAATGCATTTTCAACTCCCTTAATAAAGAATACAGCACTCATGAGAATACATATAAAATCAGTAGCAGAGTAAGGTTAAATTAACAGAAACTCAAAAACACTGAGCTTTTCATTAGTTATCTCATCTTTGCAATATGGGCCATTGGGCATGATGTTCTCAGAGCTTTAAAATAGTTGACTTTTGTGGTTCTTACTTCTTCATACTAAAAACTTTGTGACAAAGAACAGAAATTAGTGTTGTTCTCCTACTGCCAGCATCAAAATCCCACAGAAAATAGTACCACCCACACATGGAGCGTATACAATGTGCATCCCTGACTGTCGTGAATTAATGTCCCAAAACACATATTCCCAAAAACTCTATCCTACTAGAGGGGTATATCACCATCAAAACCTGGCTAGTAATATGGGCGAACACAGAGCCTTTATAAATGAAATTCTTTGCAAAAAAATGCTCTTCGACAGGAGTGAAGCTCCATAGGAGCACAAAATTCAATAAGGAGTTGCCTATAACACAAAAGGCAATCCAATCAAACAAGTTCCAATTACAGATATTTGAAGGACGTTTAAAAAGGGAGCAATAAAGTCATAAATCAAAAGAATCACAAAAGTTCAGATCTATACAAGAAAACACTCACCAAAGTTCCAAGCCAGGAACTGTGGGAGGCCTATCTGGATTTATAGGCAGACGGCAGTTCCTGATGGTAATTGTCAGGTGACCCCACCTCTTGCGGCACCTCCCACAACATATGTGGAACATCACTGAAACATAAACACAGCCAATAGTAAACCTCATAAATAAAACTGATACATGCAAAAGATTTGAATATGAAAAAGATCACATAAAACGTCAATTTAATCTCCAACCAGGCGAGGAACCTTGGTTGAGGTATATCACATATCTTCATTGGCTTAACTGAGCTCTTCTACTATTTTCTCTTTCTGTCAATTGTTTTTTGTAACTGGCTCCCGCTAACAACCAGGATCTATGCAGCAAGCAGCTCCTTTTCTCAACCCATAGTGAGCACTGTGTCGATGTTTCTGTGTTATGCTGTATGCACACATATACAGTATGTAATGGCATTGACAGCATACACTATCACAAGGTGCTTTACAGGGAAAATAAGACTGCAAAATATAATTAAAACCTGTGAGTACTATTAAATTCTGTAACCACAAACAGAAAAGTGACAGATAGCTTTGGGAAACTCTAATGAAAAAGGCAAGCCAAGAAAATGGATGAGTGAATTGCTTCTGACAATTCTGCTTTACATTTTCAAAGGGCACTACCTTCCTATCTAGTCCATTTTCTTAAAACACTTTGTTGAATATCAGGTAGCCAAGAGTTCTCTTGGGGAGCTTATGTTATATTTGTGTTTTGTAAAAGATGAATAACTACTGAAGTCGCTTTAAAATGTTAAACACAATGCAAAGAAGCGACATTTAAAAAGTACTGGGATTGCTTAGCAGCAAAGATACTTTTCAGACATAAGATCAGTATTCTGTCAAGTTTCTGATGTTTTTATGAAATGTGATTCCCAAAACCCACAGTAACTGTTTATACACACCTGCAGTCATAACCCTGCAAATTAACTGAGCTCCTTGGGTTTTCAAGCAGTGAGCCAGTTGTCGAAATGAACCGTAAAACTTATAATTTACAATCAAAAACCGCAAATGCATAGCCCCATTTCTGTTGCCCTTCAGATTGTTCTTTAATTCTGGTAGGTAAACTGTGTTTGTCAAATCTTTCAACAATACTAATCTTAGCAAATATAAACTAGAAATATTATGACAATGTATATTATTCTCAAGGACATGTGCTGAATTTTTGTCACATCTCCCATTTGTTTTCAAAAAAGTTATTTATATATGTGTTTTCTAAGTGTTTTTTTCCTGCTAGAACAGTATACACATTAATAATTATCTTGTGTTAAGATAGTAGATACGAAATCCCCATTAGCATCCTTATAGTCAAATATGATTTAGCATGAAGTATTTTAGTATTTAACTGTTATGTGTTTTGGAATTTTCAGTGGTGTTTCTGTTAAGAAGGCTTTAGTTCGATTGTCATTAATTTCCCATTAAGTCATTTGTGTGTCATCTTTTTCTTTGCCTGCAATGCCATTCGTATGTGATGCTAATTCAGGTCTTCAGTTTTGTAAAATATAATTTACAATTATAACAAAAATCATCAATTTTGGCAAAATTGTACTGAGATTCTGACTTTATGAATCGTTTTTCAGAATAGATATCTTTCTGAAAATGAATAAACTTTTATTTTTCTGATGATGATAGCAGCATTCATTGGTGAAAGTAAATGATGTTAGCCATCTTTGTTGAACACAGGTTTTTAACTGGACATGAGTATATAAAGGGTTTCAAAAACAAAACGAGATCCTTCAGTCCATCAAGTTCATTAGGTTAGACAACAGCTATTGCAAATTGGCACAATATTTTATCCAGATATTTTTTTAAAGTTCATACACATTTGGCTGATGCCTTTATCCAAGGTGACTTACAACATTTATGATACAATGGGTTACAGTTGTAATACAATTATGATACAATTGGAGCCCAGGTGTTCAAATGACTTGCTCATGCTAGCACAGCATCAGTAGTGGGATTTGAACCCACAGCCTCAGGGTTTGAAGTCCAAAGCCTTAACCACTTCACCTCAGTAATTCCTGCTGGCATGGCAAGTTGTCAAGGTTTATTCTTCAACTACAGGACTTTAGAGTTTGAGATTTCCATGACCCTTTGTGTGAAGAAGTCCCACAGTTAGTTTCAGTTACGAATTGATACAGTTTGTTAGACATTTTTTATGAGAGTTCAAATCCCAAGAATTGTTTCTGTGTATGTGTTTTATATTAATAATTTAGTTTAGGATAAATGTAAATATTTTTCTAATTTAATTTTGAAGGCAATACATTGGTATTTTGTAGCTTCTTTGGATGTTTAGCACTGTGTGTATAGGCTGCCTCCCAAGAGGCACTATGCACCATGCAGTGATCATGTCCGAGATTACAGATTTAAATATTAAACTGTCTCAGTTTTGAGTTCATAATGTTTAATTCAAGGGTTTCTAGTTAGCATTCAATTTCTTGGCATGGCTTACAGTTTTAGCACCTAGTTTCTGGGGGCGGCACGGTGGCGCAGTGATAGCGCTGCTGCCTCGCAGTTAGGAGACCCGGGTTCGCTTCCCGGGTCCTCCCTGCGTGGAGTTTGCATGTTCTCCCCGTGTCTGCGTGGGTTTCCTCCCACAGACCAAAGACATGCAGGTTAGGTGGATTGGCGATTCTAAATTGGCCCTAGTGTGTGCTTGGTTTGTGGGGAACCCTGCCCAGGATTGGTTCCTGCCTTGTGCCCTATGTTGGCTAGGATTGGCTCCGGCAGACCCCCGTGACCCTGTGTTCGGATTCAGCGGGTTGGAAAATGGATGGATGGATGGAGTTTCTAGTGACAGCTCATCCTTTGGTTAATGGTTTATAACAGTCCTATTTATACTTTGTTTTGCTCCCTTGCTTTGGACAGTGACATTTCAGAGTTTTCAAAATTGATTCTTGTCATTATTTCTCAAATATGTGGTCTGTTTAACACTACCCTCATGATTGATCACTAATTATATTGCCAGCATTTTGTTAAAAATATTTCACAATGTATTTAATACCAGAAAAGTACTTGACTTGCATAGTTTTAGTTTTGAATATGATGTCAAAAGTCTAATAGAGTGACCTCCCACATGTGATATGTCATGTTTTTGCATTTCTCCAGATAGTTGTGAAGTTGTTCTTTTTCTTTTTTCTGTTTTTTTTTTTTTTTTACTTAAGTAACGTCTTCTGCATAATTTTCAGATTCACTGGTGCCCTGTAATTATTTCAGTTGTTTGTATGTTTTGTTGTGGGGTACTGATTTTTCTAATGTGGCCTCCTTGAAGATGTCATTGCAGTTTCTTTTTCATGTGGCCTCTTATTTTTGTTTGGCACAGTTGGTATTGCACTGTGTTTCGCTTAGCTTATTTATTTACAAACCACTTTGTTTTGACAAATAGTAAAACATAATCTCCAAACATGGAGAAAGCCTCCCAGGATACCACATTAAACGGTCAAAGAAACTAAAAATACTCTTGCTGGTGCACTTTCTGTTTCCCTAGAAAACTTAATTGAATAACCATCAAAGCCAAAATGCCAACTCATTAGCCCCTTCTTAAATATGTGTGTGTTGTGCATTCATAAAGCATTTTTGTGTTTCTGACACAATATATTTAATTAAAACCTTTTCAGCTATTTGAGACTTTTAAAAATTTTTATTCTATTTTAGCTGACTACCATAGCAGTGGAAACATTGTAAGCAACGGCTGGAAGATTCACAACACTGCAAAAAACAAGTGGTTCGTCTGCATGGCGAAAACTCCCGAAGAAAAGCAAGAGTGGTTGGAAGCTATTTTAAAAGAGCGAGAAAGGAGAAAAAGTAAGTGTGCCACCATTTATAAAGTTGTAGTAATTGCAGGTCCTAGTCTCTGCTTCTGTCTGTGTCTCTCTCTCTCTGTTTGCTTGTCGAGCTTCTTCAGGAGGTCACAAAAAATGCAAAGCCTTTCATGACTCCATACTTCCTTTCTTGAAATCCTGATTTTAAATTTGTCATTAAGGACCTGTAAAATATGCTAATGAGTCTTTTGGGTCTCAGCCATGCCCACATGTGGCAGTTGCCTGTCACAATAAAGCCTTTGTATACTGCGGACTCATAGATTTGAAATACTTTAGGATGTATTACATAAGACAGTCTCTGGGGTAAACAAGCCTGGTAGGAAGCAGCTGACTTCCAGCAGACAAGGTTAAAAGCTGCACTGTAATAGTTAAAAAAAGACAACCACTGTGCATTGCTGTTTAGCATTCTGTAATCAACTGTAAGAAAAGTGACAATTTGTATCATGAAGCTACAGTGTTGTTGGTTGGAAGGAGCAGGTGGACTTGCTTTCAAAATTTAAGGGAAATTAAATGTGTTTAAAACATAAAAGGAAGCGGCATGGCAATCTATGCTTTTTAGGAAAATAATGCAAAATAAATCTTTTTCCACCTCAGTCCCCCTCTTAATACTTGTATTTGTAGCACACTAGCATAAGAAATTTAATCTGTAGCAGGAAAAGAAAATGTGTCTGTAATAAGGGCATAGTTTAAAAAGATGAATGTAATGGACTCCATGTGCAGATTTTCAAGGTTTCTTTAAGGTTACTTATAGTAAGAACACTGGAGTTTTTATTTTGTTAGTCTTTGCATTTTTGCTGCTAGTGTTGTACCAAAAAATAAGAATATCAGAATTTCCTATGAATACCTGGTAATACTGAAGTGTGTGATATCATTACTAGTAGTTCAATTTGTCATCTCACACCTGGACAAAAAATTACACTACCAATGTCAGTTATGTGTTTTGTTATGGACTTTGTATTGGGCAAGATTGTGGGGTCCAGCAGCTTTGGGGCATCTGTTGGTGAAGAAAGATTCACGGATCTTGACTTTGCTGACGATGCTGTGATCTTCGTGGCGGCAATGGAGACTCTGATCGGGGTCCCCGAGAGACTAAGTGAGGAGTCTTAGTGTCTGGGCTTGCGAGTGTCCTGGATAAAAACCAAGACCCAGGCCTTTAATGACCTCTTGGGAACAGCCATCAGCAGTGTGTCTGTTTGCGGAGAAAGTGTCGATCTTGTCAAGAGGATTACTTACCTTAGCAGTGAAATTCATGTCTCTGGTGACTCTTCCTATGAAGTCAGTAGACGGATTGGGAGAGCATGGGGGGTCATGAGGTCGCTGGAAAGGGGTGTATGGGGTTCCCGATATCTATGCAAAAGAATGAAGGTCCAAGTAGAGTCCTGGTGTTTCCTGTCTTGCCATATGGTTGTGAGACACGGACGCTATCCAGTGACCTGAGACGAAGACTGGACTCCTTTGGTACTGTGTCTCTCCGGAAAATCCTTGGGTACCGTTGGTTTGACTTTGTGTGGAATGAGCAGTTGCTCATGAAGTCCCGAATGAAGCACATTACCTGCATTGTGAGGGAGCGTCAGTTACGGCACTACGACCATGTGGTGCATTTCCCCGAGGGTGATCCAGCTCGTAAAATCCTCATTGTTGGGGAACTGAGTGACTGGACCAGGCCAAGGGGTCGCCCACGTAAAACCTGGCTGTGGCAGATAGAGGGTCATTTCCGGAAGGTGGGACTAGGCCGTGTGTCGGCATGGGGGTTGCCAACCGGGATCCTGTGTTGTTTCATCGTGTAGTAGGTACAGCAACGCACTGTACCAGTGCATGCTCTCCAATCTAATCTGTGCAAGAATCTGGTCCTTTCAATAACATGTGAATACTGAATTTCTTATGAAGGAGGAAATTCCTCAGGTTAACACTGAACATGCTTATGAAGACATGGTAAACGGGTGCTAGCAGCGTCAGATGATTGATAATCCACTTTAAAAACTGGAACACAACACTGATCAGTCGTCTCCTGTGAGCTGCTTTTATTGAGAAGAACAAAGAAGAACACAGATTAACATCAGAGAGAATTTGTGAGTGACATTTGGGCAGCAGTGCATTGCTGTTTACACCTAGTTGGAATGGATTTGGATGAACAAGCAGATGTTCAAACTTCTAGAAGTGTAGCAGAAATTAATCGAATGAGATGAAGACCCTGTATTTAGGTTATGGCGGGTTGGATAATGGGTGGATGGATGGAAATGATGATTTTGGAGAGAAAAAAGCAAAAGAACAAAGATTTCACTGACATACCATAGTCATTTTCTATTCATATCATAGCTTTAATGAAGCCTAAAACAAATGTGCTCATTACCATTTATTTTTAGTTTTTAATAGCCACCAACTGTAAACCTCACCTGCTGTCCATGATAATAATAAAGTGTAATAAGAGACACCGCTGACCCATGATGACAGCTTTTATATTTCTCTTTCATTCTTGCTTATTTTGATTTTATTTTTAGTTTTGCATGACCAAAAGATAATTTCAGGTTAGGTTTGCTAAATTCTGTTATATTTAAGACCCAGAGTGCGAGGTTAATGATGGAGAACACAAGGCTTAGTTTTCCACACAAGTATGAAGCATAGATGCTGTCAATTCAGGAAGACTGAGAAGATGGGGGACCTAATTGTGAGACTCGGATGGCTTGCTTAATGACACCGATTGCCTGAACTCCAGCAATCAGTAGATAGCTAAGAAAACATAACAGAGAAAAGTGGTGTCTTCTTTTCACATAGGCTTGACTGGAATCAAGCAGACCAAACACTGGGACAACACTGGGTATTCAGTTCATCACACAGAGTGTACTGAAGTTGATTCAAAAGTATAAGAGGAATTGTGTACTTTATGATTAGCAATGTCGAGTGCACAGATTTAGAAGTTGCCTCCAAATTCTCCTCACCTAACTTTGAATTTATCACAGTTAATTTATTTTTTTTATGGCCAAGGGAATTTCTGTGTTTGTGTTTTGTCAAGCTAACACTGAAGTAGCATTTTAAAAACCTTTGTAGTGTCATCAGTAAATGTGAAAACATTGGTGGAGCAGCGCTGTAATTGGAAAAAGTCTTCCAAAGTTCTTTCGGTCTGTTTTTCTCCTACAAGTACAGTCTAATGTTATATAATTTTTATACCACCATTAAACAGGATTTACCACAGTGCTTGAAGTCTGACTATTCCTCTTACACTTCTGTTATATTTCAAGTGAGCAAACAAAAGCTAAAGAGATTACTGTCTACAGTAAGGATATGGCAGTGTTGTCAGAGCTAAATGAGTGACAATTTATGGACTCTTCTGAAGTTACAGACAAGAATATATTCAAAAACTCACCTCCCATATTAAATACTGTGAAAAAAACGAATGAACTGCTAATATATTTACACATAGTTTATACACACAATCCATTCTCTGTTTTCTAACCCAGCTAATTCTAACCCAAGCTCAGAGAGGGTAGGAGGCTAGCACAGCAACATTGGGCACAAGGCAGCAACCAGCCCTGGGTATAGTGCAAGTTCATTACAGGGAAAACACACACTCTAACTCACTCATACTGGGACAATCACTAAGCACTAGCCTTGTGTTTTTGCTTTAATCTTTGGTCATCTTGGCCATTTTATAGACATTGGCTGGTAGATCAAAATGCATAGGACGTGCAGAGTAACCAAAACATGAGAGTGGAGTGAAGGGAGAGCAGTGCATAGGTGGGAGGCTCTCACTTTGCCTGCATTTTCCCAAACTACTATGCCTTCCTAGTTTCCATATCATAATAGTCTGATGCTATCTGACCTCTGTGTGCTTTACACAAGTAGCACTGATAAAGAAGCATTATTGATGCTCAAGACAAACTGTTTAGCTGAACTTCTAGCAACACAGTAAAGGGTTTTGTGAAAGAAAAAATTATAAAAATAATAATAAAAAAAAAACTACTATTAGCTTGTTCTCGTGTCACCTGCCCAGAACTTTAATCATAAGAAGTAAGTGAGAGGGAGTGAGAGGGTGAAAACTACACAATTAGAAAGGATAACAGAAAAGCCTTATGGTCTGATCTAGGGACAGCAGAACTAAATTACTGCAGGCACCCAAAGAAGTGTGATTGTCTTTGTCCCTGCAATTGTTGCAGCAGTAAGAGAAAAGCTTTATATGGAAAAAAGCAGATCCCAGTATTATTTATTAAGTATATTTTGAAAGCCAATCAGTTGTGTCATTTGTCAAACCATATGATTGGTTTTAGTTTTAACAGTATGATTTTAAGTTTATGTTACTATTCATTTTATGTTAGCTCATTTTGAGACTCTGAACAGTCACTAGTTAATGGTTTGACTTCCCTTGTCTTGTTAAATTGGCAATACACCAGGAGTAATTCTAAAATATTGTTTTTTTTACTTTATTGATAATAAATACTCTTGTGATAAATGTCAAAAAAGGTAAAATTTGAATTTGTAATCCATCTAGTTTTGGTCATGGAGAGTCAGTACCATTCCTGGTAGCACTGTAGACAGGGCTAGAACCAACCCTGAATAGGGGCTCTAATTAATAATCTAAATTTCATTTAATATTTAGTAACATTCCATACTGTGTTTTACGGATGATTATAATGAAGGTACACTCA
Organism: Polypterus senegalus; assembly: GCF_016835505.1. NCBI lineage: Eukaryota > Metazoa > Chordata > Cladistia > Polypteriformes > Polypteridae > Polypterus > Polypterus senegalus. The sequence goes on from NC_053158.1 coordinate 50,592,458, forward strand.
GAAGGCATTGGTTCGACAATTAACCTAGTGACAAATCCTGTAGTCTGTGCTTCTGTGCTGTCTGCACAAGAGGTTATAGCACAGTACATAATTGCTGAGGACAGTCTGGAAGCTCAGTTTCACTTTTACAATAATGTATGTTCAGGCTATGCTGACATCTCAATCTATTACGATAGTTAATTATGTGTTTAATTGACCCCATTTTTGTTAGCTCCACAACCCATTAAAAAGAAAAAAAAAATGAAACTCTTATTGGAAATAGCACTATTAAATATGCCATACTTTACAAATGAGATTAGGCTTTCCAGGAATCTGTTATTTACTGACCTTATATGGAAAGAGCATGGGAGAAATAAGCATTAGTGACTGTTTAATAAAATAATCTCCTTCCTTTCAAATAAATGTAATTTTGCTAAGCTAGCATTAAGTTTATAGTTTTTTTCCTTTACTAGCTCTGCTGTAATGCATTGCATTTGTTATTTCAACAGATGGTGCATCACAAACATTTATAAAGTGATTAGATTTTTATTCTGCCCCAGCGAATTCCTGAGTGGAGTTTAAACATTTTAATCCATGTCGGAGGAAGCTTTCTTTTAGGTGCTCTGGTTTACCCCACATTTCCTGATTCAGCAGAGAGTCTGAAATTATATCTCAAACGTGTATGCCTGTGGCGGACGCCTGGAAGGACATGGAGTGGGATGATACCTCACCTGTGCCAGGAGAGGGCAGCTGCCCTGGTTTTTATGGGGGCCACGGGAAAGGAGCATAGAAGCTCAACTCTGCTGGGGCTCGTGGTCACCGCAGGAGGGCCCCTGCAGGATTGTGGAGCCCTGGACGTCTGCACTTTTGCCACACTCGGAAGTGCTGTCGGAAGGAATTCCAGGGACACCAGAAGTGCTTCCTATTGCTCATGCCGCACTTCCACCACACCAGGAAGTGCCGCTGGAAGATCGTCAAGGAGCACCTGGACCACATCCGGGGACTTATAAAAGAGGCTGCCTTTCTCCACTCGGGAGGAGGGAGACGAAGCTTGGGAGGAGAGGAGTAAAGGCGGAAGGAATACAGAGACTGAAGGAAAGAAGGGACCGAGTTTGGGTGGACTGGAGCACTGTGTTGGGTGCAGGACATTTGTATAAATAAAGAGTGTGTGTTTTTGGACATTTAGCGTCTGTCTGTCTGTCCCCGGGGGCTGTCTTATCACAATGCCCCATGTAGGGTTACCTCCAGGCTGAAAGGAGAGTCATGAATTCTTAGCTAGTCAAGGTTTAATTATAAAATTTTTTGGTTATTATTAATCAACACATGGTTTAAAGTATTATTTGCTTTTTACTGTTACTGTTTAATATGTACATTTGTATATCACTGAGCTGTTCTGACAATGCTAAATTATTATAGGTATTATATTTTAGCATAGAATATCAATTTGCCATTACCATTGCTTTTTAAGTAATCCTAGTAATGCCCAGAACAATACTACTTTGACTATTTATGAAATGTGTTCTGAGAAAGAGACAACTACAGCATAATATGCAAATATTTACTGTAAACATATTGCATAAAAAATATACCTTTATTTGTAGCCCTGCAATTAATATATTTCACACTGCACCTTTACATTTTTATAAGATCTACCTTTATAAACTTACTCTGACACTGTTTATCAAAATTTAGGTACCCATGACTGCTGGGAGTTTTTTTCCAGTGGTCTGTCTCCCTAGCTCTGTCATGATTTAAAACTGTAAGCATAACTCATGAATACTCCCTCTTTCAACCTTCTGTAAAATATCCTTGTAACACCATGTATGTGTCCTTTTCTGTGCAATGACTGAATTATATTTTTTATGCTAATATTTATGCTCATTAGGCAATCAATGTGGCATAGCAGTTTAGACTTTGCACTTCAAACTCTAAGGTTATGGGTTCAGATCCCACTTCTGGTAGTTCACCTGTGTTCCAAATGGAAAAACAAAAGAAATGTAACCAATTATGTCCCTCAGGTGTTGTAAGTCTCTTTTGATAACAGAATTAGAGAAATAACAAGTAATAGTAATAATTTGTAGTAAAGAAACAGGACTTTAAGATATTCTGTATCTGTATTGATACATGTAGAACCTTATTCATAATCAGCAAATGAAATATGTGATTGTAACTCTGATTTGTGATTTCTGTGTTATCCAACAGGCTTGAGGCTTGGGATGGAACAGGACACTTGGGTGATGGTTTCAGAGAAAGGCGAGAAGCTCTACAATTTAATGTGCAAACATGGGAACCTAATCAAAGACAGGAAGAGAAAGCTCACCACCTTCCCTAAGTGCTTCTTTGGAAGGTATGGTTCAATATACAGATAACTGGAGCAACAACAGTGTTTAAGTGTCTTAAATAAAATGTATTATTATTATTAATAATAATGAAAATCTGATTTAAGATGAAACAATTAATAATCTTAGTTTTTGTTTCTGTTCACTTTGCGTGTGCTTGTCTACATAGCAACATAACCAAATATAATTAATCATTTCATAGATATAATTAATTAGTTAACTGTGGACATATAAAAAGTAACCTGCCAGTAATCATTTTTAAAACTTGAGATCTTTGTCAAATATTGCTAACCTCAGTTGTACCCAAGTTCATGAATGAAGTGTGTGACCACCCAGGTGACCAGTAAGGATAGGGAAATTATCCCACTAGGGCAAGAGGAAGAACTGAGAGTAAAGAAAAGAAGCCAGTGTCTAAGGCAGTTATTAGCAGAATGTAAGACTGCTACTGTATGTGTTTTGCGGAGTCATTATTTAAAAGCTCAGGAGACGGATAAAAGGTCAAGTTTGTGAGTCATATCCGTAAACAGGGAAATGGAATGTCATATTTGAATGGCCTGAAAGAGTTCTGTGGCATATTTTAGGCCAAACAATGGACAATAAATGCTTTGCCTTTTCATTCATCTGCATCTTTTAATGCCTGTCACCACCTAACTTGCCTTCTTTTTATATTCAGAGAAGCATAATTTGCTTGGTCAAAATAAAATGTGATTTTATGATTATGTAAGGATAGAAGATTTTAAAAAGTTCTATGGTTTTTATTATAAATGACTGGAAATCAATAGGAAATATTGCAAGAGAATGAAATACTGTAAATAATCATAATATGGGTTATTTTAAATGAAAACAGTTTTCAGCATTTTTTGAAAGAACTAATAGCTAATATCAAGATGATATAATGAAACATATATTTAATCAAAATAAGCAATACAAAAATTGTTCACTCACCTGAAGATGAAATCAACTAATCCACTATTAAAAGGTGATAACATTCAGGTAGCTTATAAAGTAAAGGTAATGCTTGATTAAATGAGGAGTACAAATTATATCAAAGGGCTGTAGAGTAAAATAGGCTTTTTCATTGTTATGGTTAAGTCAGTAACATCCCATCATTCTTCAGGTATTTTAAAAAAAATGCCAAGTGGACTCATTTTCTCATTGTGAAGAGTGTATCTATAAGATGAGGCTTATGGCTGTGGCGTATTGCCAGGATTTTCAGTGATGAGGATTGATTCACTTGCTAATGATTCATAAAAAGCAGTAGCTAAGGTGATGCTGGCATAGAAGCTATAGAGAGTCAAACCATAATTTAAGGGCAGCTATAGTTGAAAGCACAAAGCCTTGATAGTGAAGTCTGTGAGTTGATTAAAAATGCAAGGTAAAACAGACAAGAAGTTCTGAATCATTTGACTGCAAATGTCCTTCTAAAGAAAGGGCAGGACATTTAATCAAAAATAGTATGCTGAGAACATCAAGTAGAGGCTGAGGTTCATAAACCTCATAACATGCCTAAAATGTAGATTTGCTGTCAAATTAGAGCAAATATTACAAGGCATAGTTTATTGAGCAGTGGAAAAAGTCACACAAATCATACTTAAGCTTGTACATGTGTGAGGCGCACCAAACCTTGGTGCATGGTTACATCCCTGCATGATCTGCTGGTGCTGTCATGGTGTGGAATAAGTTTTCTTTGTATAGTTTCAAATGAAAAGATTTCTTTTGAGTGCAGACAGGTAAATACCAATAAATACAATTCTAAGTAATCCCACGCTGAGTATGCATTCAAAGAGGGTGAATAATCGAAAAATGGTATGCAAAGTATGGCAGTAATGCAAATCATATACTATGGCCACCTCAGTACCATCTAAGTATGTACTACAGAACCATTAAGATGGTTTTTTTATGGATTGTAGTGTCCTGATGCCTAATTAAGACCTTTTCAGTGTTTCCTTTACTCTGTCATTTACCTATAGCTGGCAGCGTTGTACTTTAATTATAAAGGTTGCTTGAGCATATTTCATTGAATTTTTAGAATTTCCTACTTTAATGAAATAAATGTTTTTCTGTCAGGTGTATATTTGATAGCCTCTGAAAAACTGAGAACGATGCACTGTTACTGCATCTTTCACAAACTATTTCTCACTCTTTCTCGCTCTGAATCAGCACCATCAAGCTATTAAAGTTAAACGGGTTATTTTAGTTGTGCTGAATGTTGCGTTCTTTCCTTCTTATGGTTACATTTTTTATTTCTGTTTCTTTTACACTATAAATATTATGGCCCAGGGTGTGGTACGATTTAGTTCCACACTCCAAATACTTGATCTTTCTCACATGGTAGAAGTGCACATGATATTAGTTGATCTGTTTATGTAAGCGGTATGGCACATACTTTCAAGAGACACCAAAAAAGGAAGGTATTTTATTGTTTAAAAAAAACCCAAAAGCATTTGTTAAGTTCAATATCATGCTTCGATAGGTCCCAGTATGATCAATGTAGCACTTTGAGCTGTTGTCTTTGTTGTCATTACCTGCTTTTCTCAGAGGAGTTAAATTATGACACATAGGGCCTGCGAAGATGAGAGATGGTTCAGCTTCATCTTTTTTCAGGGAAGATGTCTCTTACTTTATGATTATTTTGGATGAGGGTATCTTTATATTGTTTGTGTGCCAACTGTTATGTGAACCTCATTTTTACCACAATGACTACAAAGATTTATAATATACCAGTATATGATGTAAAATGATGAGTCTCAACACACTAAAAGAAGATTTGGGGCAGTCATCCGTATATTGTTCCTAGCTGCAAAAGGATCTTTGAGAGTACAATTGATGTTGCTGGTTTGAGTTCCCAAAAAAAACTGACTCAGTTAGGCAATATGGTGGATTTATAGTCCGTAACCGGGAAGTGACTTCAGTCTGGGAGCCGGAACCAGAAGTGATATCAGTCTGGCAGCTGGAACTGATGTCAGTCTGGGAGCCGGGACCGGAAGTGACGTTGAATCGGGCAGGTTTTGCCGTATGTGATTCGCAAAATTAACAGAAACAGGTTTAGAGCACCCCGCCACCCCCTGGCTCAGCGGGTAATCACCTCCACTTGGTCCATTCAGCTCACTCCTAGTCGCACGTGTGTGACAATGAATATGTGTGTGTAAACTGATAAGGCTCATTGACAATCACTGCAATACTAATCTATATACATTCTTTTACAAAAAAAAAAATCAATTCATTTCTTGAATTCCCTGATATGTTAAGCTTTAAATTCATGATTATCTTTTAGTTCATTTGGTACTGTGTTCATTGACCATACCCAGTGAGGAACTGTGTGATATATGTCATTGACAAACTGGATTCAAAATGCATGGCTTCTTACCATGCATTTTATGGTCTAGTTAAATATTAAGAGAGCATCACATTTGGATGCAGCTTAAGTAAGCCATTAAATAATGACATTTTAAAATTATTCTTATTGTCTTTGAGACTCAGTATGTGATCCATACTTATTTATAGGTAATTGCATCCATTCAATGCTGACAATCTTTTTTTAAATCAATTTTATAACAAATATAATCTTGGCATGAGCATGTAGCTAAAGCAAAGCCATAGGTTTACTTTATTAATACCTTTTACTTATAACGTTACTTCTTTGTACATATCAACAATTGCCTCCATCTAGTTTATGTAAGCACTGGTCAGTTTTACTAACTGTGCTTCTCTGATGTGCAGGAGTTGATTCACAAGGTGACAGAGTTACAGAGAAAAGGACAAACAGTAGGGTTTGAGACAAATGCAAGGCTTAGCCAAATACATCTTTTCAGTTTCTGTTTAGCAAGTATTACTCACATATATAGTAAGTCTAAGGTAGTGCAGTGGTAGCACTTCTGCCTCACAGTAAAGGAGGCCATGGTTGACATCCTGGGTCCTTCATGTGTGGAATTTGCATGTTCTCCTAGTTTCTACATGGGCTTCCTCCAGATGCTCAGGTTTCCTCCAAAGGTCGAAAAACATGCTGGTTTGGTGGATTGTATGTGTGTGTGTTTGTGTGTGTGCGTGTATGTATGTGATCACCCTGCAAAGAACTGGTGTCCTATCCTGGGATTGTTCTTGAATTGCCCTCTATGCTTGCTTATATTGGCGCCAGCTTCCCCCAGCCCCTCCTCAGGATAAAGCAGGTATAGAAAGTGGATAGATGGCTTTTGAAGAGTACGAGGTGTGGCAGAAAAGTAATGAGACTGGCAACACTGCAAGTGATCTGGCAATGCTGCGCTGTTATCCTTGATAGAGCACGTGTATCAGTACCCTCCCATAGCTCAGTGCGAGTTTCAACTCCTTCCGTTAACTACGTGATTTTTGTGACTGCTATTAGCGAAGTTGTGTTTTTGGTTGTGCATCACGCAAAATGTAACAGCGGAATTTGGAGCAACGTTGTGCCATTAAATTTTGTGTTAAGCTTGGAGAATCGGCAAGTGTGACGTTTGAAAAGTTAAAACAGGCCTATGGTGAACATTCTTTATCCCGAGCTCAAGTTTTTCGCTGGTTTTCGCTGGCACAAATCATTTTTGGAAGGCAGAAAACACGTTGAAGATGAACACCGTTCAGGGAGGCCTTCAACTTCGAAAACCAATGAAAACATTGAACGTGTGAACACTCTTGTGAGATCAGACCGTCGTTTAACATTAAGAATGTTGAGTGAACAATTAAATTTGAACAGATTTACCGTTCATCAACTTTTGACTGAACATTTGCACATGTGAAAGGTCTGTGCCAAAATGGTGCCGAAAAACCTCACAATTGAGCAGAAGGACAATTGAAAAAACAAGTGTCTTGATCTTCTTGACAGAATCGCTAATGAGCAATATTTCTTTGGTTGTGTGATCACAGGTGATGAATCATGGATTTTTGAATACGATCCTGAGACCAAGAGGCAAAGTCAGGAGTGGCACACTGCAAACTCTCCTCGACCAAAGAAAGGTCAAATGAGCAAATCGAAGATCAAATCAATGCTTTGTTTTTTTGACAAAAGGGGAATCATCCACAAAGAATTTGTTCCTCCAGGACAAACTGTCAACCAAGTTTTTTATAAAGACGTCCTTGAAAGGCTCAGAAAAAGGGTCATTCACGTGAGACCAGACATTGCAGACAAATGGATGCTCCATCATGACAACGCCCCATGTCACACTGCCCTCTCCATAACAGAATTTTTGACCTCAAAAGGCATTCCTGTGGTTCCCCAGCCCCCTTATTCACCTGACCTCAGTCCGTGTGACTTTTTCCTTTTTCCTAAACTGAAAAATGTTCTCAAAGGACGTCATTTCGGGACTTTAGAAAACATCCAAAAGAGTGTAACGGACATGCTGAAGACCATACCGGTTGAAGACTTCCAGCGCTGCTACCAACAGTGGGAACAACGTCTACATCGGTGTGTAGCTGCCCAAGGGAACTACTTTGAAGGGGATAACATTGATGTTTGAAAAAAATAAAAACTTTGGTAAATAAAAAATCAGTCTCATTACTTCTCTGCCACAGTTCTGTGGCAGTTCTTAAGTGGCAACACTTAAGTGTTGTGGCACATTGCAGTGGGCTGGCGCCCTGCCCGGGGTTTGTTTCCTGCCTTGCGCCCTGTGTTGGCTGGGATTGGCTCAAGCAGACCCCCGTGACCCTGTAGTTAGGATATAGCGGGTTGGATAATGGATGGATGGATGGATGGATGTTGTGGCACACTGAAAACCAGTGTGTAAATTTTCAAAATTAGCTGAAAGCCACATTTGTGTAAAAATCTTGAACATAATGACCTCCTTTATAATTGTTATGTGTGAAAAGGGGGTATCATAGCCCCACCTGACACAGTCTGAAGCGGATAACCAGATTAAATCATGTAACTTCCCAGATTGGCCATTTATATTAATAGTTTTAAGTTTGATGCTTTAGTTTGTATACTGTAGATGAGTTCATTCTGGACTTCAAAACCACCAATCTTTTTTACTTCCAGCATTAGACATTTCTGAATTTTTCTTCATTAGATATTATTCTAACTCATCTGCTTTTAAGCTTGTTAAACTTCTCACGCCAACATTTTCTGGGTCCTGAGTCTCTCCTAAAAAGTTTTGCTGGCACCAAGTGATCCTGAAGTGTTTTTCCAGACTTTATTTTACAATGAAAGGCAGTCTCCCTTGAAAATACTGCTGAAGCCCAGTTCTACGGAAACTGGGACAGACTTCTGCTTCAGCCTCCAAGACTAATTACCGGAAATATAATCTGTGTGCCCAGTCATTGGCTTATAGACAGTACATTGTATCTCATTTCATAGGACTTTGTTACTATAAAACACATTAGAAATACAGAATTCAAAAGTGGATCAGCAATATTTTGGAGGTTGTGAGAATATAAATTTAAAGACTAGTTACAGTATATGCTCATAATAAAACAGTAAAATGAAATCAGTCTCAGAGTTAAGGTGGTAGCCCTCGTTTTTGCTTCATCAACATGTGGACTTGTTTTCAAATAAACTGTAGTCAGGGGTCATTGTGGTGGCATCATGGCGCAAGGTTTAACAAAACACTTCACATCTTGAGGCCGCCGATTATGCTTTCTGGCTCAGAAACAAAACTGTGTGTACTCAAAGCTGACCCTATGTGAGTGAGCATTACCAATGATGGGCTAATGTCTCATCCAGGACAGGTTAAGGCCTTGTGCCCGATACTGCCAGGATATCCTCCATCTCCTTGCAATGCAAGTGGAAAAACAGCAGGTCTTAAAAAGGAATGATTGGGTGGGTATTTGTCAGTTCCTTTCCTTTATTAGTTAAATAGAAGAGAAGTGTCACAATTCAGTAAAAATGTTTTTCTTTTTTGTTTTGTCCATTTTTTTTCTTAGTTGTCAGTGACGATTACTTGAGACCATTTTAGAACAAATTTCTGTAATAGCAAGAGCTCTTGGGAACATGGCCTATTTGTTTGGGTGTGTGTTTTAATGGGTATTAAAAAAGAAGCCCAACAAACATAGGGAGCAATATGAAAGAATGACTAGCAGATAATAATCAGAGGGCTAGGCAAAAAAATGTCAGAACGAGAAGTAGCTAAATCAAAATGTCTTTGTTTTTAAAGGGCAAAAGAAAAGTAAAATGTCATGGTGAAAATCAAAACAAAAGCTGGAACTAAACTTTTAAAGATGACTTAACTACACTGACTACCTCTAAGGATTCTTTTAGCTGAGTATTATCCACTGAGGGATACTGAATATGCCGATGGCTACTGTATTTATACCAGATGGTATAGTGACATCATTAGAAAGTGAAATAAACAAGATGATAAAATCAATCAAATTAGTCAAAATCGTTTTGACATTGCAATATGATTATACAGTGTCCTCCATAATGTTCAGGACAATAACACATTTTTCCTTGATTTGATTTTAAACTGATTTTACAGTTTAAAATTACAAATCCAACAATTCAGACATGATTGAAGTGCACATTGCAGAATTTTATTCAAGGCTGTTTGTATACATTTTGGTCACACCATGCAGACATGATAGCACTTTTTCTACATGGTCCCCAGTTTCAGGGCACCATAATGTTTGGAACAGTTGTCGTCACAGTTGTCGTCGTTTATGATTACTCAGGTATGTTTCAGTGCAGGCATAAGATACCTCGCTTGCTTCTTCCCTTTGCAGTCTGTAATTGCCATTGTTCAATATGAGGACAAGATCTGTACCAATGAAAGTTAAAGTAGCCATTATGAGGCTGAGAATCAAGAGTAAAACCATTAAAGACACCTGTAAAATCTTAGCATTACCTGAATCAACTGTCTGTAATATCATTAAGAAGAAAGAATGTACCTATGAGCTCAATAATCACAACTCAGCTGTTAGGCCAAGGAAGAACTCCACTGCTGATGATAGAAGAATCTTTACTGTGTTAAAGAAAAAGCCCCAAACGCCTGTCCGAAAGTTCAGAAACAGCCTTCAGTTTGCAGATGTGGATGTGTCAGAAGACGTCATGAACTGAAATCCAGAGGCCACACTGCAAGATGGATGGATGAACACATTACAGTTTGTGAAAAAAAGTACTTAAAACAGCCTGCAGAATTCTGGAAAAGGGTCTTGTGGACAGATGAGACAAAGATGAATCTGCATCAGATTAATGGTAAGAACAATCTGTGGAGATGAAGAGGAACTCCTCAAGATTCAAAGCATACCACCTCATCTGTTAAATATGGAGGAGGGGGTGTTATGGCTTGGGCATGTAAGGCTGCCACAGGTACTGGCACACTAATCGTCAATGAAGATGGAACTGCTGACAGCCGTGTCTCAATGAATTCTGAGGTGTATAGAAGCATCTTATCTGCTCAAGTTCCAGTAGATGCCTCTAAACTCAAGGGATGGTTTTTCATCCTACAATAAGCTAATGATCCCAAACATACTTCTAAGGCAACACGGGAGTTTTTCAAAGCATAAAAATGGAAAATTCTTGAATGGCCAAGCCAGTCCCCTGATTCAAATCCATCTGAGCATGCCTTCCATATTCTGAAGAGAAAACGTAAGGAGACAAGCCCCCAAAACAAGCAGGAGCTGAAGATTGGCTACATTAGAGGCTTGGCAGAGCATCGCCAGAGAAAACCCTCAGCACTTGGTGATGTCTGTGAATCGCAGACTTCAAGCAATCATTGTAAGCAAGGGATATGTAACAAAGTGCTGCCTTAATAGCCCCGCCATTGCTGTGCCCCAAACATTACAGAATTATGTTCAAGAAAAAGATTAAATAAGAATGCAGAATCATGTGTGCAACATCACAGAAGCATGGCCATCTTTAAAACAGCAAGTCATGTATAAAGAAAATGTCTGTTTTGTTTCTAATAAAGGAAAGATTGTAGTGCCAAAAATTAGCTTCTTCTGCAATTTCTCTTCAAGGATTTTTGTTTTTTGGTTTCTTTGTTTTGTCCTTAACAGTTATTTTAACAACAATCCTGTCTAAGCCCTGACTACTCTCTCTCTCTGGTCCTAACAAGTTTACTCTGCATTGTTCATTCTTGATTATAACTGGTAAAAGCGAAAAGATCATAATAATAAGCACATAAGCTAAAGCTGAGACAAAAACAGCCAATCAGGCCATTATACGGATTATAAGGATAAGCATGAACCACAGTCTTTTGTAAATTAGTTCATTTTGATGACTGAGTGAAAAATTGACTGCGGAGGCCTGAATTTGTCACTTTTACTTCTAGAATATGTATGTTGTAACCGTTTTTTGTTTATGGAATATTAGGCAGCAAGTGTATCTTCTAAACATTGTGTCAAAGTGTGCTCTATTTTATTTATTGAAACATGTGCAACCAATGTACAGTCATGTGAAAAAGTAACTACAGCCCATGAAAATGGTTGACTTTTGCGACGTATTTGAACAGGCAAAAGGTGGATCTACTGTACATGAAAATAGTGTCTACAGATAAAGGTGGTATACCTCAATAAAAGCAGTCTCTAACATCGACCCAGTAAAATTTGACCACACCTCCATGCAAAATTCCTTTAGTTGCAAGTTGTTGGTGGGTATTAATGCCTGTTAATCCCATTTCAAATCTACCTATAACATTTTCAGTGGGATTCAGATTAGGATTTTGACTAGGCCAGTCTATAATCACCCATTTCTTCTTTTGAGCCATTCCTTGGTGGATTAGGTAGTGTTCTTAAGATCATTACTGTGTTAAAAGGTCCATTTCCAGTCTAATTTCAGACAGATGGCCTCACATTCCCTTCAAGCACACTTTGATATGATGCAGAATTCATAGTTGACTCAAGAACAGCAAAGCGACTCCAAGCCATAAAATTTCCACCACCATATTTTGCAGCTGGTATGAGTTTCTCCTAAAATACAATCTTTGGTTTGTACCATACATGTCTACAGTTACGGTGGCCAGACAGCCTTCTCTTTGATTCATCTATTCAAACCACGTGGTTTTTGCCAGTATGTTCAATGGCAAACTGTAGTCTCTAATATTCTTTTTGTACAGTAATAGCTTTTTCCTGGCACATTTTACATGGTGGTCAAATTTGTGTAACCACTTTGTGATTGTAGATGCATGCATTTTGACACCTACTTTTGTAAGAGTTACCTTCAGATCCCGTGGTAAAACTCTGGGGTTCTTGGAGACTTCTTTTTAGTATAAAACAACCAGCTTTTAGGCCGAATTTGCTTGGCTGGCCTCTCCTGGACAAATTAGCAGTTGATTGAAATCAACTTTGTATGCCCCTTGTTGATGATTTTCCTTACAGTGGAATAACTGATTTCAAATAATTTTGGTGATCTTTTTAAATCCCTTGTCAATCTCATTGGCATCCAGAACTTTCTTTCTGTGGGCCTTGCAAAGCTCTTTTGACATTGTCATGAGGCCAACATACAGTTCAATAGCAAAGAGAACACCAGGCCCTAGATGACCCTAGATCTCTGCAGTTTAAATAAGACAGATTATGCCTGCATACTCCCAAAGGAAGATATAATCATTGGCTCCTAATCTGGAACACCTGATTCGATTTTATGGATCTTAGGTGCTGATAATTGTAGGGATGCACTTACTTTTTCCATGTGAAAAATGTGCATCTTTGTTAATTTAGATTATGAGAATGAGCACATCATGTCCATTGTATTTGTTATTTGTTCAAATATGTCACCTTTATCTGTAGGCAATGTTTGCATGAAGATCCAGTGTTTGCCGATTCAGATATGTTGAAAAAGTCAACAATTTCCATGGGATGTACTTACTTACTTATGGGATGTGACTATATATAAATGAAGTTTAACATACTAGTTTGGATATGCATGGTGATAAATGCATTGAAATTAAAGATAAAACTCAAGTGAGGGTTTAATTCTCACTTCAATGAAAGCTTCAATAAGAGTAGTAAGAGTTCACATTAAGGATTTAGAGAACCTGTGATACTTTAAGCAGTTTACTTCCAATAGCCAGCTCATTGTGCGTTAAACAGAAAAATCCAGTGAGGGTCGTATGTTCTCTTTTAAAGATGATTTCAGAGTACCCTGTTCTAGAACATTACAGTTTGACTTTGGTGGAGACCTCATTGTGAAATAGTAAAAATCTAAAGATCTGAGAAACACAGAATGCAAATTTACTCAGTAGTAGATCAAGCCAATAAACTTTCCAGTGGATACTAATTTGGTAATTGGGCTGTCAGGTTTTACTTTATATTCTTACAGTGGTGGCACTTCTCCATTCCCTAGGTGTGGTGGCTTATGTCCATATTCTTTATTTGCTTCATCGGGGCGATGAGGACATGAAAGTGTTTTTCTAGATTAAGTTAAAGAAGAAAACAATCTCTGGATGGCACATATTAACTAATATATAAGAGTATATAAGACTAATATAAGTATACGGCTCTGGTAAGTGTTTTCAGAAGTTTCAGGTTTAGTGTGGACAAAAGGCAGAAACAGAGATTAATGTCTACATTTTTAAATGAAAACCAAATAGTGTGGTGGGGCTCTAGGCATGGAAAATATAAATTCAGATACAGTATTAAAATGCATATTTTTGAAGTATTTTATTTAGATGCAAATTGTTCTCAGTAGATTGAATTCTTTTATTATTTATAAGGAGTGAGTAAAGAATACTGTATGTCTTCAATAATATAACAGAACATAACAATCCTCAAATTCTCAAACCTGCTTAATCCAGTTCCTGGCAAAGGGAGCAGACACCAATCCTGGCATCGCTGGCCTTGATGCAAGAAACCCCTCTGGACAGCCTATGAATAGTCTTTAGAAAGATGTTCGGTTCTGACCTGATCAACAACAACATTTCCAAGTTGGATAAGTTAATTCTGTATTATTTATAATATCTGCACTTGATTGCACATGGTGGATACATTTCATGATCTTTTATGAGAAGGCAAGCCAGAAAGAGGATATGCTATGCCAGAATAATGCTACGCTCCAATTATGTCAGCATGCTTATTGCATTGGCTAGGGCTTAAATGTGCTTGCTAATGTGCTTTTAATGCTAGCCCTCCTATGTCTTTTGCAGTGAGACACCTTGCATGTTTCCTGTGAATTTAATCATCTCAGCACTCCAACCCACTGGCTTGTTAGTAAAACTGAGAGGAAATGGAAAACAGTTTTCAGCGCCACATTGTGTATTTGTTTTATTGCCTTATTCACTTATTATTAAAAAGCATCCATCTCTCCATTTTTCAAACTTATTTTATCCAGTTCAGTGTCGTGGGTTCCTGTTAAAGAAACATCTGAATTTAAAGAATAAAAATACTATTTGAAGAAGAAACTGTGTAGTGCAGGAAGAAATCAAATGGTTAATGTTTTGATACACAGGTCACTTCAGTATTATTGAGAGTTAATGTACAGTAGCTTTATGCAAAAATACAAGATAAAGCAATGCTCAGCCCAAAAATGAGAATTGTTTTATTTGTTTTCCTAGGTTGTTTTTAGTGATGGTCAAGAAAAATGTTTAATCTCATCCGTTTTTCAAGTATATAACACATTTTCACCACCTCATCCAATCTTGCAAGTTTGTGCATTTGTGTTGCAGACAACTATTCCTGCAAATGTTGAAAATCTTTATTAGTGCCAGGCCTGTTGCTAAATGTTCAAACTATTGCTTTTGTTTCTTCTGAATGTAGTTACAGTAATTGACTTGTGTTTATTCACTTAAGGCAAGAAGTTCACAGAAGCAAAGAGTTAATTTTAAAGTATACCAGTGTGGAGTCTGACCCCAACAACTTTGGTGGGCTAAGAATCAGCAGTGCTGCACTATTCTTAGTTGAATTTCCTTGAACTTTGTGTTTTAAGTAATAAAATGCCTAATACCAGGTTGGATATTACTTGACCAGCAAAGCAGTATCAGTTTTACACTGAAGCATTACATTTATAATTCCTAGAATTCTTTTCACACATTAGTTTGACTGTATGCCACATTTGTACATGGGGTTGAAAAACAAACTTAAATGCATACTGGAAATGTAAAATATACAGTATGACAATTTTCCAAAATGGAATTGTAAATAACATTTAGGAATGTCAAATTAGCTTAAATTACTTGACATAAAATAGCTCTCAATTTGCTTGAATGTATTAGCTACCTCAGATGTTGCAAGTAGCTTAATGATTAGAATTCATATGTCGAACATACACAGGTTAGGTTAAATGAATTGACAATTTCAAATTGGGCCTGTGTGATAGTGGGAGTTTGCATGAGTGGGCACTGTGGCACTGCTGCTTTGTCCAGGGATCTTGAATGCTGCCAGGAAAGACTCTAACCCCCACAACCTTGAAGTATATTAAGTGGGTTTGAGAATGTTGTGTAGGTTATAAATTGCTGAATAAAACGAATACATTCATTTGCATTGCTATTTTCAATTTGCAAAAGTGCATCTATACTTATGATTTATGTGAGGCATTTTGTTATGAATGTATGAAATATTCTAAGCGACAATTTAGTCAACATTCTGTAATAAGTGCAGATTTACAGCAATACATGGTTACCTGTATCAAAATTAAAGATAAAATGCACAAGCCTTTAAAATATCACAAACCTGGATTATGTCTCCTGGCAACCTTCTGTGTTCGATATTTAAGTCATCCTCCTCTCGTATAGGGAGGTTTCTTTTGTCCAGGGATGCCATTGGGTGCCCATTCCTGCATGGCCTCTGTGGCTGTTATGTCTGTCTTGTCATGAAGAAGTGAGACTTGCACACACGATCCCAGATGTGGCTTGACCAGGGCATTATTGATTCCCAGCATAATGTTTCTTGACATTTAACAGTGATTACAGTACAATCCAGCTTTTGTCTTCTGCAAATATTTCATGAATTATTGAAATTACATTTTACATAGATTTACTTGCAAATGCAATTTCACCTATGTGTACACAGAATATTTTATTTTTTTAATATTTGATTTTTAAAAACATCCATCCTTCCATTTTCCAACTCGTTGAATCCAAACACTGGGTCACGGGGGTCTGCAGGAGCCAATCCCAACCAACACAGGGCACAGGGCAGGAACCAATCCTGGGCAGGGTGCCAGCCCACCACAGGACACACCCACAAACACACCCACACACCAAGCACACACTAGGGCCAATTTAGAATCGCCAATCCACCTAACCTGCATGTCTTTGGACTGTGGGAGGAAACCGGAGCGTCCAGAGGAAACCCACGCAGACACGGGGAGAACATGCAAACTCCACGCAGGGAGGACCAGGGAATCGAACCGGGTCTCCTAACTGCGAGGCAGCATCGCTACCACTGCGCCACTGTGCCGCCCTTTTTACAAACAGAACATCATTATTTTACTAACATTATTCTTAATTTGATCCTCAAATTGATTTAGAAATGTTTGTCTGAAGTTCTTAAGCCACTGTCTATTATGTTTACTTTGCATGTTTACTACTTTTTGAACCAACCTTACATTCCACTACAGAGTCATGAGGAGACAGAACCTGTTCCTGTAGCATTGGGAAATAACTTTAGCTGGCATGCCATTCCACCCCAGCGTACAATCATGCACGCACCCACGCTCACTGCTATGGTATCAATTTAGAACTACCAATAAAACAAATAAAATTTGGAATGAAGTCTGAATAATTGGTGGAAACATAATGCAGAGATTGCACAATGAGCTGTATCATCCCTACATGAATATGGAGTGAAATAAATTTATTCACAAGAAAATTAGATACTGTATATGCTTACAGTGTATGCCTACATATTATACTGTATGTACAAATACAAAAATACTAGCTGAAATACCCAGCATTACTCAGGTATAATTGTAGAATGGGTTAAGAAAGCAAGGTTTTATGTCTTTTTAAATGGTGACCCTGTGGTTAATGCTACCTTTCCCATACTTAATCCCCACTGCCTCTCTATCAATGTCTCTGCTCTCATGAGTCGAGAATTTATTTTTTTTGGGGTCCGATTGCATTTCAGTATCGTAGTAACTCCTTGCTGGGTTCTAATCATGAATGCTGTCATGTCTTTCTCACCCTCCTAGTTCAAGATAGACAGTTTGTAGTGCTTAAATTATGAAGAATGGTTGACAAAGCAGGAGTTAAACAACAACCCTTTGATTCTCCTTTGTGTTACGCTGCACTTCCACTCTCGGTCAAACCTCACCCAACACCCCCCTGCAAAAGAGCATGATACTCCTTTTTATATTACAGTAGATGATGGCAGCACTTGGCCTTCCCTTGGTAAACCTCTGATCATTTTGTCTGGCAGTCTTAAGTGTGTTCAGATGTTACACTTGCTGTGAGCCAGCAGTTGTCAGTAGTGTGCAAACTGCAGCACATAGAAAATCAAACACTGGAACTCCCAGGGTCAAAATGTTTGGTTCCAAATTAGTCTATCTTGTCCATATGGTCCTAGAGAGCAACTATGTAAAACTTCGTCCAGATCAGTCAAAGGTTGAAGGATTAGGGTTAGGTTTAGGGTTAGGGTTAAAAACATATAGCCAAACAGGCCTTCTATTGTATATATCTAGATTAACACAATCCCACACACATAAAAGAAAATATGCACTTTTGTTGAAATTAAACGTTAAGGAAATTATTCAAAATCACTAGTTAGGCATGGTGTTAGCTGCAGTTCTGCCAAAGCATATTAGTTCTTTGTTTATCATCATTCAGATGTATGCAGGAAGTTTAAGCAGAGGGAGTCTGCAACAGAAAAAAGGCACTTATACTCTAAAAACGCAGTTTAGTCCTTTGAGCCGATGAAAATCACCTTTAGCTTGATTGGTGTATCATTTGGCTTCTGTTTAAATTATTGGTATTTAGCATCCTTGGATTTAAATTTGATTTATATCCTCATCCCACTTCTGACTTTTAACACTTCCTTATACAGCACATATTATGACATGGTGGCAAAAATATAACCTGCCGTTTCTAACAGTGCATGGGGAGCCTAACAGTGTCTGCTTAGTGGGTGAACATCTCTACTCGGGTTAACAGAGCCCACCAGTGTACATAAATCTCTTTAACTTAACAGGACTTCCCATTTGTAATGTGGTGAGAAAGAGGATATAGGGTGCTTGACATTAGTTCTGTCATTTAATGCCAGAAGATCACAGCAAAGTAGTGGATTCACATGGGACAGCTGCATGCAGGCAACGTGAAAACAGCCAGTGGGTCGTGTGCCTTTAAAAGAAGGATTGAATTAAAGGAATACCATGGTTGTAGGAGCTGCCAGAGAGAGCTCTGTCCTGATGGCCCTTAAATTTTGTTAGGGGGTCACAAATGTTAGAAGCGAGTCAGAGAGTTGACCTTTGTGCAATGTAAAGTTGGTTCATAGAGTCATAGTGAGTAAGATTGCCAATCTGACTGGAAAGTAAAAAGACCAAAGTATTATAAAAATAAAATAGGAGGTGAAATGGGTGTGTTGTTGGGAATGAAGGTGCTGTTTTCATTGTGAGCTGGGCAAACAGTTGTATGTACTTTAGGAGAAAAGCCTCTGATAGCCAGTAACTTGTACAGGGGATAAACATTATATTAAATAGCCTGTTAACAGTCATAAATTATTTAAAGTAAAAAGACTCTTGAAATATATTACTGTCACTTTTAATTATTCTATATCATATTAAAGAGGCTTATAATATGCATGGTAGCATGCAGACTGCTAATAGCTGCTCATAGTGACTACCTAATGTGTTTCCAGTAAAATGTTAGGTTTGCATTTCCTCAAGTAGATTTTGTTGTACTGCAGAGCACAATTACATACTCATCCTCAAAATACAAAGATATCAACTAACCTAACATGCTCTGAAAGGCAGAGTAACTGAAAGAAAACCAAACAGACATGGAGAGAATGTGAAAACACCACAGAGACAGAAGCTGGGCAGAGATTTATACTCAATCTTATAGACTTTCCATGTGCAATATTGATATTTTAAAATGCTACTTTTCATTTTTTCCTATATATGTCATACAGCGGTACTGTTTTTAGCCTCAGTGAATGTATAAGATGGTGATGTATGTATTACTTTTCTCCTTTCCCAGCTTGTACTGGTGCTGAAGTAATGCCACTTCATTTAGACTTTAGTTCCTTATGATGTTTCTAATAAAAATAACCAATTAAAATGTCATAACAGGAATTCTTTCAGAAAGGTAGAATAGACCTAGTAAAGTATTCATCCATCTATCAATCTACCAAAATATGTCTAAGTTTATTTTTTACAGCTTTAGGAGATTCGAAACTAAGGAGATATACCGTGTAGTGGATTAAGATCAAGTGTGAGATTGAGGGTAGAACTGTGAGGTTGGATGACACATTCATTTTAAAGTGTTTTAGATATATCCAGACATATAAAACCTGACTAAATAAACCTTTGAATATTTTAATGTAATGTTGTTATACATGTTTTTTTCTCATAGTCCTCCTACTGCCCTCCACAAATGAAAGATGTACAGACAAAATGTCGACTGTAAATTGTACCATCACATGCAAGTGTGGCATCCCATATGAGGTGGCTTCCTTCCTTGTGCTGGATACAGCTGGGATAGTCTGTGGCTTCCTACTACCCTGTAATGAACTTAGAAAGTTTATCAAACGGATGCCCCAAGCAGCCTATTATAGAAACATAAATAGTTCTCCTTGCTAACAAAACCTTTCCACTTACAGTAAAAGTGTTAAAATGTTTTGGACAGATCACTAAATACAAGTGAAATTTTTTCTTTAAAGAAATTTAAAGCCATGCAGACAAAAATAAGAAACTGTTAAAATATATTGTGTGCCAAAGGTTAAAATGTTGGTTATGAGTAGACACTGAACACTTAATATCATAAAACTCTGCACAAGGACTATTCCATATTTTATACTGACTCCGAGAAGGCTGACCCAAAAAGTGTAATCATATACTGTTACTTATGCACATTTCCATTAATTTTGTAATATAACTTCAGACTGTTCCCAAGAGCTACATCAATATTCAGTTACCGTTGTATATGCAGAAAGAGACTGAGTTTCTGAGGTAAACAGACTTAATAGCTGTGTGTGTCATGCTGCCTGTCAGAGATTGCATTTCAACTTTGGCACCATGAAGATAAGACAAAATCAGGAAACCTGGATATTTAGGGATTTGTTAAAGTCAAGGAAAAAATATTTGCTTCTACACATTTGTATTAAATTTTGGATCTGATCAGTCAGCATTATAACTCTAGGGTGCTGAGTTAGAATCCCTGCAAGGTGGTCTGTCTATATGAGTTTTCATGTTCTACCTGTGTCTGCATGGGTTTTTTTCTAGGTGCTCATGCTTTCTTTCTGCATGCTAAAGATACACATGTTAAGTTGTCAACCGTGTTAGAGTGAGGAAGTGTGGTGGAGTATTCTGCTGAGGGACTATTACCCTAACCAGGATTGGTTCATGCCTTGCAACCAATGATAAAAAGACAAACACCTGTTGCATGTGAACTTGAACTGAATAAGTGAGTTAAGAAATGGATAGATGGACATAGCATGAACAAGTTCTGTATCTGGTAACCAGATGTCTGTATATCTAATGTGCCCAAGCTATGCAGGTGATTGGATGTTCTTGCACTCCATTCCTGGTCCATTATAGAGCATAAGCTCAGGCACTATAAAGTTATTTGACAGCCATTTATCTATCTTGTACATCTATGCATTGAATCTGTTAGAGTTCTGAGTTCATCTTTTATACTTACTGATATAAGAATTAGGGCATGCTAACTCATAGCATTCTGAGATTGCCTCATCAGTTTTGGGCTGCCTCCAGACCACTAAAGCTTGATATTGTTGTACCTTAATGTAGTTCTATTCATTTTTTTGGCACTTAGTTGAACAGTTTAAATTATTATATTTTCATGTTTACAATGGATGAACTGCTTGTGTTCTCTGGGAAACTAGGGGTTCAAATCCCAGCCTTTTAGGTCTCCTTATATGATTTGCACTTTGTAGAACTTGTGTGGTCATTTCTCCTTCTACTGAGTTTCCTCCCTCAACCCTAAGACATGCAAAATATTTTAATTATTAAATTGGAAGAGTATGTGTGTTTGGTTTGTGCTTGAATGTTCCTAGTAGTTGACTAGTAATCTGTCCAGGGTTGGCCCTTGCCTTGATCTGTAGCATGATCTCTGCTTAAATTTGCTTTGACCATGCTATCTTGCCCATGACATTATTATAGGTTAAATGCTTCAAAAGCAGATTTTCACAGGACAAAATTAAACCCATACATATACATATGGCCAGCTGAATGAATACCAAGTGATCTACATAATGAGATCAAGGGTGCATATTTCTCTTGGAAGAATAATGTGAGCTAAAATATGGAAACCAATGTAAGTGCATTAACTTGATAATGGGTTCAGATTATTACAGTGTGTTGCTTTCTTTCCTCTCCAGCAGATTTCTTTCTTTGTTTTCCTGCACTCATCAGTTCTAATCAGATCTTGGCTGTAGCTCCACTCTTTTCAGAATCATAAGTGACTGTTTGTGATGTAGGTGAAATTTACATTGGTTTGTTTTGGTTTATTTCATACCCATCTCTGCATATAAAATAATAGGGAGACCGAAAGATTTGGTTATTAAATATAAACCAATAGTTTATGTTTTACTCATAAGAAACCTTTATTTGGTTAGTTCCTGCCATGCACCCAATGCAAGAATAGGCACAGGTCTCAACAACCCTGAATTGAAACTGATTGAGGACTAAAATACAATGGCTATAAAAAAAATGTTCACTCCTTTAGAGTGATTGACATTTTCTTGTTATATAACATTGAATCACAGTGGATTTAATTTGACTTCTTTGAGAAAAAGACTCCTTCATGTCAAAGTGAAAACAAATCTATGCAAAGTGGTCTTTATTAATTACAATTATAAAACACAAAAGAGTTTATTACCTAAGTATTCACCCGCTTTATTATGACACACCTAAATCATTACTGGTGCAGCCAATTGGTCATATAATTCACATAATTATTAATGGAGAACACCAGTCTGTAGTCAGAGGGCTTCAGTTGATTGTAATATAAATGCATAATCTAGAAGGCACAGCCAGTGCTATGTTGTTTTGTGCCCTAGGCCAAGCTTATTAGTGCGCCAACCGACTGATCAGTAGCTAACCTGTGTGGCTGGGTTTTTCTTGCCCTTATGATTTGCACCCTAGATGAATGCCTAATTCACCTTAACACTAGAATTACCAAAGCTTACAAGAAAACTCATAAATCCGGCCGACCTTAAATCTACTCGCACGCCTCCATTCAGTGTCTTTTGTCTTGTAAATGTGTCGATAATCCCAAGCAGCAAGCTGCCTGCTATACCATCCCATTACCGCCGGAGCAACTGCAAGAACCTCTCCCAAATGAAGCCTTCTTTATCAGTAAGTCAGGTACCTAGGCTAAAAAATATATCATTATTCGAAACACATGCATTTCACAAGTGTCCACAAAGATCTGTGCAAGTGTAGGATGACTGAAATGTTGAACACATACACAAAAGACAAACTTTTTCCATGTTTTAGTACTAACGACAAAATGTAGACATGAAGTGTATAATGTGTGAAGACTGAAGTCCAAATATCAAATAAGCACTTTCACAAAAGATACAAGTACAGTATAACAGAAGAAAGGCACTTTTTTCCAAGACTACAGTGATCCCTTGCAATATCGCGCCTTGACTTTCGCGGCTTCACTCCATCGCAGATTTTAAATGTAAGCATATCTAAATATATATCACGGATTTTTCGCTGGTTCACAGATTTCTTTTAATTTATGGTACATGCTTCCTCAGTTTGTTTGCCCAGTTGATTTCATACAAGGGACGCTATTGGCAGATGGCTTAGAAGCTACCCAATCAGAGCATGTATTACGTATTAAATAAAACTCCTCAATGATATACGATATGCTTCCCGCGCAGTGCTTGATTGTTTGCTTTTCTCGGTCTCTCTCACTCTCTCTGCCTGACGGAGGGGGTGAGAGCAGAGGGGCTGTTTGCATAGAGCCAGTTTGCCTAGAGGATACGGACGCTCCTCTACAAAATGCCGCTTTATCGCGGTGCTTCGGCATACTTAAAAGCACAAAAGCACGTATTGATTTTTTGATTGTTTGCTTTTCTCTTGCTCTCTCTCTCTGACGTTCTCTGCTCCTGACACGCATTCTTTGAAGAGGAAGATATGTTTGCATTCTTTTGTGAGAAAGAACTGTCATCTCTGTCTTGTCATGGAGCACAGTTTAAACTTTTGACTAAAGGGTCTTATTTCATGTCTAGAGGGCTCAAATTATGTTAACAGTGTGGGGGAGTTTATAAGGGCTTAAAATATATAAAAATAACCATACAAACATATGGTTTCTACTTCGCGGATTTTCATCTATCGCGGGGGGTTCTGGAACGCAACTCCCGCGATCGAGGAGGGACTACTGTATAACCGAAGAAAAAGAAATCAGGTTAGTGTTGCTTATTGTCCTGAATTCTTGGGTAGTATTGAGTAGTGAGCTGTTCTTATTGTTACTGTTATACAATAAAAGCATACATTTGATTTGAGTCTGTAACAGACGGTGTAAATGTATGGTACTTATAAAGGTTAGCATTTTTTTTAATTCAGTTTTATTGTCTCAGTCGCATTCACGCTCGCCCCTGATCTGACACTGCTGTTTTCAAATAAAGAAATTGGAGAATGGAATGGCATTACTGTGCACAGCTGGACAACACTATACATCCATCTTCCAAACCTGCTTATCCAGAACAGGGTATAGAGGACTACAATATTCTAATGTCATAATGGAAAAAGTAATCTGCAGCTGCTCCGGTCAAATTAGAGTGTCCATTATATTCAGCAGTTTGGGATCAAGTGGTGTTTTTTTTATCTGCAGCCTTTTCTAGAAATAATGTTGTATGGCATTCCTGTTTACACCAGAAATTCACATCCAAAGACACACAAAAATATTTTAGACTGAGACTTTCCATTGATTTGCATTAATTTTTTTTATTATTGATTGTTTTGATTACTGCAACAAACGATACACATAATGAAAGTTGACAACACCATAATAGTCATTCAACTATCTTCTGTTCTTGGTATTTTTTATAGGGATGAAGGTATCCAGCAGAGACCAAACCCTAGGTGGCATGCCAGCATATTGCCAGAAACAAAGAAAAAATCTGCAATTCCAATATTAGTCGCTCAGTCATTCTCTCTGTTCACACCGCCTTTGGTTGAAGGTGGCAAATTACTCAGATGAACAAACCAGACCTTCCTATTCTTGGCAATATTCTCGAAATACTTCTCAAAAATTCCTATCCCTTACCAGACCAGGGGCCTCATGTGTAAATGGTGCATATGCACAAAAATGTTCCACACTCTTATCGTGATGTATAAAAACTAAACTTTGTGTAAAGCTAAGCACATTCTCAATGTTCTAAGCTTACAGATGGCTTGACATTTATTACAGAGCTTATGGTGTGGCAATTGGTTATGAGGAGAAAGAAAAGGAAGGACAGGAATTGGGGGGTTGGAACATTTGAAAGAGAGAGTACTGCTGCAATAAATGAGTTTATCGAGGGTTGAGCACATCTCCGGAAGCATCTTGTGGACGGTAGAAACAATCTCTGGACGGGGCGCCACCTCATCACTACTACTGCTCCCCTGTGCCCCCATGTTTAATACATGTTTTAATTCATTTCATCATGAAAATGATATCAAGTATACATCTTCATATTTAAATTGTTCACAGAGCTGTAATTTCATGAATGTAATGTATTCTGTGTCCTGTCTGCGTAAGAAGAAAGTCCATTTAAGAAGCACATAGTGATTCACACACACAGAGCACATAGAAGAACACATAGAATACAAAGCATTTAACATGCTACTTTAGTTATGGTAGGATCTGAGAAACTCTAGTGAATTAAACAATGATTTTAAGATTAAGTTTATGATGTTCTACTTTAATGACTATGATAATGAATAAAGCACATTTCAAACGTTTTTTTCACTGTGTCCCTATTTTTTTTCTTTTCTCTGTACCCTAATACCCTTCCATATAACACTTAGATAGTGAGCTACGACTCGCCTTTTCACTGCGACTTTCATATCTGATCACTTCTTTTGTATTTTTAGCACCGTGCAACTTTCTGAACTTGAACTTTTGAGTTTCTTCACCACTCTGTATCACTCGCTCAACTTCCTTTTGTTGTTTATACCAAAGCTTAGGCCAACAAATAGTATTTTTTTTATTGCCTCCACTACGCATTTGCTGAAATTCTTTTTTTCACATGCTTTTGCTATTGTCTTTTAACCAAAAACTGAACAGAAGATGATATTTATATTGATATGCATATTAAAGAGTCGTGATTCTGGGAGGAGTCGGGTTGGGACAACAGGTGCGTGCACGTGTGTTACTTTTTATGCTGACAGGGATTTATGGAGCGGAAGTGTGTGGAAGTTAATTAAGCACGACTATTTGCATTTGAAATTTTTTGTGTATATGCACATTTCCACTTTTGTCTGTACACCATGTATTAGTATGAATTCTACGCACAATGTTATGCTACACAGTGTCCTGGATTTGCACATTTGTCTTCTCCCAGTTATAAAAAAGTAGATTTCCTTTTGTAAAAACAGTTAGGGTTCATAAAATTAAAAGTTTTCAGACTGTTGCAGTTTTTCTTTAAAGAAATCACCAAATATGTATAGGATTAAATTAGTAAACACATTCATAACACATTGTAGGCTGAGGGATAAAAGACAGAAACAAATTATTGCCTGTACATTTTAGAATTGTCCAGTGGTTTTTAAAATTGAAAAAAAATGTTTGCATTTAGGGTGGCATGGTGGTGTAGTGGGTTCGCTTTCCAGGTCCTCCCTGTGTGGAGTTTGCATGTTCTCCTCGTGTCTGCATGGGTTTCCTCCGGGTACCCCGATTTCCTCCCATAGTCCAAAGGCATGCAGGTTAGGTGCATTGGCGATCTTAAAAATCCCTAGTGTGTGCTTGGTGTGTGTGTGGATGTGTGTGTGCATGCCCTGCGGTGGGCTGGCACCCTGCCCGGGGTTTATTTCCTGCCTTGCGCCCTGTGTTGGCTGGGATTGGCTCCAGCAGACCCCCATGACCCTGTAGTTAGGATACAGCGGGTTGGATAATGGATTCGATGGATGGATGTTTGTATTTCATATTGAATGTAAGTGTCATGATAGGCTTTATCTTTTTATTTTTTGTTTCACTTTTTTATGATAAATTTTTCAGCATCACTAACCTTTACAATTATTATGCTGATGAAGTCCAGGTGACATAGTAATTTTTGAATTTGTCGATACTAAAGCCATCTAAAGGATGGCAACCTTGCATGGAATGAGATTGATCTTCCCATGTTCAGTTATTATTTCCAAATTGTGCTCGTTTATTCCTTCCCAGCTAAAGTCAAATTGCTTCTGAGTTTGTCATTTTCAAAATGCATCACAATGAATTGTAGCCTTTGGAAAGAGTGAGTTACAGAAGTGTGGAGCCTTGAGCACGAACACTCATAAGCATATCCAATTGTGTGCCTTTATGTTTAAATTGAACAGAGACTTTTTGTGTTCTAAAAAGCAAAAGTTAAATTCATTTTCATGCTTTGTTGGGATGCTGGTCTTACCTTTGATGTATTTATGAGTTGTTAAACAGCTGGAATATTACTTGCAGGGCCAGGTTTAAGAAAAAAAATACATTGTAAACATCCATATTTTTCTGATTGGAAAAATGTACTGTATATAGCAGCATCATTAGGGACATAAAATGGTAGCTTTAGTAGTTCCAGCTTCCACATATCCTAATCACTTGTATGTTTTTGTCTATAAGGTTTACTTACATTTCTTTACCACTTTAAACTTAATTAAAACATTAACGTGTTTGAAGGAACTCTTAAGTTGTAGTTTTATACATATGATTTATATGGGAGTTGCACATACTCAAATAATTATACAGACTAAACAAAAATTGGTCGTGGGCCAGTGAGAAACAGTTGTTGGAAAAATATTTTAAATGAACTAGTTGTTTAGAGTGTCTACAGTACTGTCTTTCCATATTTAAAATGGAAAAATGCAGCTTTAAAAACTCAATGAAAAGACTGTAAAGATAAGACTATAAATAACATTTATCTTGCGGCAGTGTGTGTGCTGGTTGAATTTGGAATAAAACCAAAACTAATGTAAAACTGGAATATCCATGTTACCCCCACCTCAGTTTCATAACATTACCATCCATGCACCCTCTTCTCCATAGCAGGTTTGCAGGGAAGCTGAAGATTATCCCAGCAAGCATTGGGTGTGAGGTTGGAACTATCCCTGGACAGGTCCCCAGTCCATGGCGGGGTGAACACACTCACATACAGATATACACTAGGGCCAATTTAGCAATTTACGTTTAATGAGCAGCTTACTGTATTACCTATTTGAAATAAAATAGATTTGATGCCATAAGTGGCTTAGCATTTTGAGTCATTATGTTTACATTCAGTTCTGGAGTCAAGTTGCACTCACACAAATAAATGTAAGTGATAGAAGAATATACTGCAACAGCAGCCAAATACTCTCTACCCAATATTTTATGTGGAATTGATCCCTGACCCATACTGCCTCCTTTGCACTGTAAATACCTCTAATAATTTTCTTTAAATGCCTCGTAGTTTTCTAGTAGTTTTAGTGTTTTGGAGTTCTAGTAGTTTTCTTTATACAGTATGTCTTCTGTATTGATATTCAGCCCATTTCTTTCTATTCCTGGACATGTCTGCTCTCATTCTCACTCCTGTACAACTGAGGCGACTTGAGCATGGTGACATTTATATAGCCAGACGCCTGTTTCTCTATTCTGATCTTCAGAAGTCCTCGTCTTGTAGCCGTTTTTTTTCAATTATGTATTAATGTGTTATCTGGTTATAGTATCAAAAAATAGCTATGTGGTATTTGGATTGGTGGGATGTACATGGCAGGTTATTCCTGACACAGAAATCTTATATTCTTTTCAACTTCTGTGTCTTTTTTTAGATATCTAGCTCTGTGATGTAACACATGGATATCCGTTGTGTGTCTCATTTTTTTTGCTTTATATTCACCTTTCTCACAGGGCAGGGAAAGGGTTATGGTGTGGAAATGGGGAATGGTGGAGATTGCAGTTGTATAGTTTATTTTAAGATCATGGTAATCATTCACAGTAAGTCTTTGTAAAAATTCACTGACAGATAAATAATTAAGAAAACTCCATCACCGATATACTTGAAGAAGTTTTGGCTTGTGTTCAAGACCAGGACTCAAAAATTGTTGCAGAAACAGCAAACAGGCCTGACACATACATTTTCAGTCACTAAACTTCTGCCTCTGCCAGTCTTGATAACCAACGTTTTGTTCCAGGTTTTTGCCTGTTAATCGTTAGATTTTGTAAATTGGTATTGTGGCCCTTTTTTGTTAAGCATGTTTTATCTAGCATCACATTTTATTTGTAAAATTTAGTATGTCAATCTTGTGCATCACTTGTGATAATTTGTAACTAGTTTATATGCTGTTCACTAACATAAAGATAAAAAAGATGGTGGAATTATCTGTGTACTCTTATATAACCTGACTTTAAGAAGAAGAAAGGTTAAATACGAGTTTTCTTTAGTTTCAGAATGGATTTCCTTTGTATGGCAGAAAATGGTTTAGCAAGACTACTCATCTGATGAAACTGATGATATGGAAGCCTTCTTTTGACATCAATTACCTTTCATATTTCCATATTTCCTTCAAATGTTGTGTGCAATTTAACCTTTAGATTTTAAGTATGGGATTTTGTTTTTCTTTAAAATACTTCTGTAAACCATTTTTAATCAACAGAAGATGAATAATTAATATTTGTAAAATAGATTAAGAAAATTCCATATTAGATATATATCTTTTTTACTGTCAAACTATTGCAGAAGAGAAAAAACAAACATCTATTACAAAATGTATATAAAGCAAATCTAGGATGCCAAAGACTTTTGAACAGTACTGTATAATAATATATGAAAGAATGACAACTACCTGTGTGTTAATAAATGTCATGTATATTGTGGAATAAGTCCTACTTCTGGTGGCTAAGACTATACAATATACAATATACAAAATGGTAATATACCATAAAAATCATGGAATTAAACACAAATGGGCTGCTAACAATGGAGGCATTACTGTTGAGTGATGGAAGATCAACAGAATGTTAAGGGATGAACTCTCTAGAAATTATATTAAAAATTATTAATTCCAAGTATTTAGATTTTTTTATTTAGTTATTTTATATGTGATTTTATTGTATACATTAAGAAGTACACAAAATAAAAACATTTTTTTATCTTTTATTTATCTCATGTTTCTAGTAGTGGTTGAAAAAAAAAAAAAATTTCATGTTTTCATTGAGAACAGAGATAATAAAATTCCTGACATAGTAGACTTGTGTAAAGACCAATGTTGAAGAAACTGCAAACAATATCCAAAAATACATGAAAAAAAAATCTTCATTTGCTTATGCCGCATAGTCCATGTGCCAGATATCCAGCAGTATACTTACAATGCCCCAAACACACGTATTTGTACAGTAACATTTTTAAATACATCACTACTGGAAAACCCTCTGGTGAGTGGCTGGAGAGTGTGCTCAAACAGGATTGAGCTTTTGAAATGAAGTCCCGTCTCTCTCCTCATTTGAAAGGTGGGGTTTGGGAGAAATTCCACTTATTAAGAGTTGGATGTTTTCAGGCATACCTGTCCTTAGCAATGGAAACATAAGAAAAATAAATCTGTTAAGAAATGAAACTTAACTTTCTTATGTTTGTTTTAAGGTTTATTTCTGTCCAGACATTTCAATAAATAATTCTATTAATTTCTTATTTATACCTGCTGCCCATTGTTCCTTGCCTTTTTCAATGTACAGTGTTGTTCTATTAGCCATTAATAATTAAGATCATTTAAAAAGTTAGATTGGAGTTTGTCAGACATGTGCTTTATTTAATTATATACTGTAATCTTTCCTGACTCCCATATTCTGAGTAAACATATACTTTCATTGTCTCATTAATTTATGTATTTCAGCATACCTGCTTTACAGTATCTTAGATATTCATGCTGTGTTTATTCCCCTGTAATGTTAATGTTCTTAGTTGGTCTTGGCATTACATTGACAACACTCCTTGAAAGAGAAAATCTGAAAAAACCAAGAGTTAACTGATTGACTTCAAATTGCCACGTTCTTTTTACACTTCCTCCAAATGCTTAAATCGTAAACTTTTAAATCTTTTTATTAACTGGTCCTTTTTATTTCAACTTATAGTGAATTTGTGGCTTGGCTAATGGAGATTGGAGAGATTGACAACCCTGAAGAGGGTGTTCACCTGGGACAGGCCCTACTGGAAAATGGCATTATTCATCATGGTGAGTGCTTAGAATAAATCATATGCATAAGAATGAACATATAATATGAATATAAATTAATATATAATGGATATTATATTGTATGAATTTATATATATATATATATATATATATATATATATATATATATATATATATATATAGGGTGGTCCAGATCTAATTATGCAGTTTTCATTATGCTCTAACTTATTAAGTTTATTACATAGAAAACTAGCAAAATACCCGAGTTCCGCAGCGGCGAAGTACTACCTTAAAATTTTTATTAAGAAGAAAATTATACCTTTTTAAACTGAAGTAAAATATACCAATAATTATTTGTTAAGGATCTCTTTGTATACCACGTTGTCAGTTCGGCCCTCCGGTTGTAATGTGACCAAGCTGTGCACTGAGCTTACTCTTGAGCATGCAATGTACAGTTGGCCATGTAAAAAGTAATCTTGTTTCAAATCTCACATCTTGGATTGCTGCTGTCATAATCGGTTTTGAGTTTCATGGTTTGTTTCAATTACAACAGTATTTGCAGGACTTGTGTTGAAGTGACATTCGGCATCTGTCAAGCATTGTAAGCATACAACCAGTTTCATTGATAACTTCACATTCAGCTTTTGAGAATTTAAACATTCATAAACATCAAAGTGTCCACTACTGAAATCGTCGCCTGTGAATCTAAGATGTTTAAGAGGCATTGGTGGTTGTTGAAAGATTAAAATATTTGGCCATTTCGGTACACTTGAAAGCGACAACCGAACAATTCAGCGGCAGCCATCAACTCACATGCAGAACCATAGGTGAAGGGCTTAAGCATTTCACTCTTATAGTGCTCCTGTGTAGTATAATTATCTCCTGTACCATCATCAGTCCACATCTTGAACCTGTCCCAATCATTCAATACATAAGACACAATGTTCCTCCGGATATCAAGGGTGAGCCTGATATGGCCGTGCAATATGTAACACAGAGAATGGAAAAGGCAGGTGCCATCTCCGGGCATGAAAACCTCTCAGTAAGTGACAGTTCTTTGATCGATGGTGATCACCTCGATAGACATGTCAATGGGGGTACGGTTGGAACGATAAAGGAAATGGGTACCTGAACAATGTAAAGTAAGTCTAAAATACCTACACAATAACTATAATCATAATAAACGAACAATAAAACAGCGGAGAAGCCATGGATTAAGTAAAAAGGCTATAGTTATCAGCAGGGAGACGTGAATCCAGTGGCAAAGCAAGGAAGGGAATGTAGAGACTGGAGCGACGGGCGGCCTTATATAGGCAGGCAGCCAACAACGTGGGAGGCATTGGGATGGGGACCGCGCCGCCTCACGGTGACCGAGCTGCAGGCTATGGACGTTTATATGCATGTAAGTAGGATTCAGTTAGCGCTGGGAACCCGTGTACCGAATTTCTTGAAGGTGAGCCCCATGGCGAACGTTGTCGACCGTTATGACCGTTACACATAGAATTTTGAAATGAAACCTGCTTAACTTTTGTAAGTAAGCTGTAAGTAATGAGCCTGCCAAATTTCAGCCTTCTACCTACACGGGAAGTTGGAGAATTAGTGACATTGGAAAGTTCAATATGGCGGCCAACAGTGGCGTCATACCACCGAAATAAGAAGTACATTGGTTTCGGTTAGCGCAGGGAAATAAGAAAGTTTAACATGGTGGATGTTGTCGACCGTTATGACCGTTACGCGTAGAAGTTCGAAATGAAACCTGCTTAACTTTTGTAAGTAAGCTGCAAGGAATGAGCCTGCCAAATTTCAGCCTTCTACCTACACGGGAAGTCGGAGAATTAGTGATGTTGGAAAGTTCAATATGGCGGCTGACAGTGGCGTCATACCACCAAAATAAGTACGTACATCGGTTTCGGTTAGTGCAGGGAAGCCGCCTACCAAATTTCGTGAAGATGGGGCCATAAATAAGAAGGTTCAACATGGCAGACATTGTCGACCATTATGACCGTTACGTGTAGAATTTCGAAATGAAACCTGCTTAACTTTTGTAAGTAAGCTGTAAGGAATAAGCCTGCCAAATTTCAGCCTTCTACCTACACGGGAAGCTGGAGAATTAGTGATGAGTGAGTGAGTCAGACAGTCAGTCAGTCAGTCAGTGAGGGCTTTGCTTTTTATTAGTATAGATCACCTGAAAAATCCCGGACCATTGAGAAGTGTGTGAACTGACGACATGAAGAATCGTCTTCGCACCGAACTGGAATCATCCCCGCATAAATCAAAGTCATCCAGACAATCTGGATCTGTATAATCTATCATTGCATTAACATTTTTCTCAGTAAGGATATGCTGTTGACTAAGCCATAACTGTCCACTGTGCTGATTTTCATTAGACCACGTCCCTTTTTTGCAAGTGATGTGCAGCTTTAACAGTCAGATACACCATTATCTCATGTACCAGAATGATCCTTTGTGTAGTTGAGTTCAGCAATGTAGTAAGGACTTGATGGCCTATTTTTCAAATTGCCAGTGTTTCTTGCTCATGCTTTCATTCATTTCATAACGATCCGCTTGACCTGCTAAGAGTCACACAGGAAATATACCAAACAAGACACAGTAAGTTTCTCTGTCTTCAGTTAACAGTTGATCAAACATCTAATCCCACTGGGGACTGGCTGGGGTTCTCTTATTGATTGACTGTGCTCAGTACATTTCTCATTCCAAGGTTCAGTTCAGACTGACAGCCTGTCTCCTTCCTTGGTCTTTCTGGATTGTTAAACCTCTGAACATATTATAGTGAGCCAGTCCAATACCCTTTGAAGGAAGTTCTATTTCAGGAAATTTTACCCATGCAATTTTTTTCAGGGTCTACTTATATAACCTTGTATTACAGCTGAGATAGAGTGAATAATGAATAGCAATAAATGGTACAGTCAATAATACACCAGTCCACAAACTAATTTCTGTTCTGACAAAAAGCAACTCATTTCAGATTTGGAGGTGCATTTTCCCATCTTGACCCCTTTAAACTGTTGAAAACCTTTTTATCACACTGTCAAGATCACAGTCTTGAATCCAGTAACATAATGTTATCACTGACTGCTGAGATGCAACCCTCAGGTTCATTTAGTTGAAGCAGAAACCTTGACAACCTTTAAGGAATATCAGAATGAGATATTAGCTATTAGCTAAACAAGCTTGATAGACTAAATGGTCTCCTCTCATTTGTCAGATTTCTTAAGTTCTTATATATCTAAACTTGATATATTTAATGTCTTCTTGAAAGTCTTAAATAGAAAAAATAAAAGACCATTTTTAAGTAGATTTGATTTAACTCTTTTGCTATAAAGATATTGTACAGATGCTGAAAAGCTTGCAAAATTTTCCAGGAGCCCAGCATTCTTGTGGCACTTCTTACAATATTCTATACAATGACAGTCATAAGCCTTCTCTTGCACTGGAAAATGTGTTTACCAGATGTGCAGAGTCTCATAATATGTCAAACAGTTGGCTTAGAGTTCCATGGACATGATTGAATCATTACATGATAAAATTGTCACCACTAAGTGTGACCGTTTAGAGCACCATTCTAAAGCACCATATGTAAAATCTAGTGAATCAGAAATTATTTGTTTCTTGTAAACAGTAAACAGCCCAGAACAAGTTGGCTCAGTATATATAATGCAAATAGTGTGGAGTCATTTGTAATACCAGACAGGCACTATTTATCAGTGAATTAAAGTTTAAATTCTCTTGTTCTCTTCTGTTTTTTTACCTCACTTATTCACAAAAGTTGACATACTTTTTGTTTAATAAAAAAACACACTTACTGCTGCTGCATTCTGCTGGCCCTAAGAGTAAATTCAGTTTTCTTAGGACAGTGGTTCTTATCCTTTTTGGCCTCGGGACCCGGTTTTATCTGTTTTTGGTCAACATTTTCCCCTGAAAAACATTTAAAATGCAGCAATGCAGTGTACAAATGAAAGGGTGCAGGGGGTTCCTTGGTGAGACAATTGAGATGACAAATGGAAAATAATTTAGTCCCCCTTGGTGTAACTAGTTTGATGATATACGTTTAT
This sequence comes from Polypterus senegalus, assembly GCF_016835505.1. Taxonomy (NCBI): domain Eukaryota; kingdom Metazoa; phylum Chordata; class Cladistia; order Polypteriformes; family Polypteridae; genus Polypterus; species Polypterus senegalus. The sequence goes on from NC_053158.1 coordinate 50,627,185, forward strand.
TACAGTTATGTGCAGCACACATGGGGGTCTGGATAGCATGAACTATTGAACAGCTGGTGACCCAACAATGGCATCTAACCACGCGCTTTTTGGAGAAAAACTGTGTTCGAGGATTACACTGTATAAGCTTTGTTTAAGTGCTTATAGTAAAATTCACATAAAACTAGATGAAATGGTATTGAATTGAGTAAAACTGTAGTAACTGAAGTCATACCCAAGCTGACATGTAGACAATGTATGAACTCAGCTCTATTTATTTACAGGGTATAGTAACATATGGCAGGTAAAACGTAAACTTGAATTCATGTTAAAGACCTTTTTTTTTAGGTTCAGACATAGATTTACCTATATAGTATATGATCTTTATAAAACCTGTAATTAAATGGATAAGATGCATGTTTGTAATCAATTATCTATGCTGCTAATTAAAATACCAGTCTGTTTGATTGCAACTTTTAAACTGATCTGCATTAGTCTATTGTTTGAAATCCAACTGTGATCACAAACAGAGCATCAAAGTGTGAAGAGTTTAGATGTAGTGCTTAATGTGCAAAAGGAATATTTGTAGTGGAAATTATAATGGCTTCTTGTTGGTAAACTTCAAATGCTTGATCTAATCAATTAATTTTTTTTAATAGGCAGTTACATTTATCCGCAGGCAACAATATTGCACAATTTTAAATACATTTTGTATTTTGTTGTTTTTACTGATATATTGTCTGCGGTGGGCTGGCTCCACTGCCCGGGGTTTGTTCCTGCCTTGTGCCCTGTGCTGGCTGGGATTGGCTCCAGCTGACCCCCGTGACCCTGTGTTAGGATATAGCAGGTTGGAAAATGACTAACTGATATATAGTAAGAATATATAATAAATGCTGCTGATGAAGAGATTGGAATTTGTTTTTGTAATACATTAATCTACATGTCTTTTAGCACTGACTTGGAAAACTAAGTAGTAAAGCTTTTCTCTTGTTTCTTGCCTCAGAAGCTAATACTTGTCTTGCTTATAGTGTCTATAAGTGGGCACCTACTCACACGTTCATATGATTATATTGTCTAAATGAAAAGTAAGAAGGAAGATATATAAGTACTGCATAGTGTGTTTAAAAGAAATATCCTGTCAGATTAAAGCTGACCAAATATTGAGAGAGCGTAAATAGATGAGTGCATTTTATACCCCTTGGGAATATCCAAAGAGGTCATATTATTGACAGAATATAGCAAGAAGTATTTTAGAAAATGATACAAGTAGTCTAGATGACATGTGTTTTATGCATGAAAATAAAGGTTAAAACCTTTGAAATATCTAAGTTACTGACTTCTTGAAAAAATGAGCAGAATTACATTAGAACCAAGGAGTTTCTGTTTCGGATATACTTTCAGGTTTATTTTCATATGCCATACAACAGAATAGTTGCTTTTTTGACTTTTTTAAATAATTAAAAATACAATGGGGCTGTATGAAGCAATATTAAAGAGCTGCACAACCACAACACACTTTCATCTTTTCTCTAATTTGTAGCACTGGCTTGATTCCACTTAATGGTTCCAGTACCCTGTGTTTGAGTAATCCTTTGCCCTTTCACTATCCTTGTGGAGTTTCCACATTTTCCTTGTATCTGATTTTGCCTCCCTCAGGGTATTCCGGTTTTCTTTCCATATCCCCAAAGTTATGCAAGTTATGTTAATTGAACCTGCTAAATTGCCACAAAGGAGAGTGGGCTCTGCGATGGACAGGATAGGAACTGACCCTTTGTGATTGTGCATTGGGTTAAGGGGGTCTGAGAATGTTCTGTTTTCCTAAGTTATATCTTTTTAAGTGTTAAGCCATGTTAATGAGTACTCTGAGTATTAAGATTCTGAGATTCATCAAGGAAGTGGTTATGGCTTGTATAGTGAATGCCAAGCAGTCATGAGCTTCTCATAATTTGCTGGCTTTAGAAAGAGGCAAAGACTGACCATTAAGAATAAGAACAGACAATGAGTAAGAAAAAGTAGAAAAACGTTTAAATGGAAGCTATAGTTTTTGATGAAATCATCATAAGTAATATTGATGTATTTTGGTTCAAGGAAACGGGATACTGGAAAGACACAGGTCTTAGTATTGTAGCTACAATATGGCACAGTGTGAGAATGTGTTTCTACATGTAAAAGAATGCCACAAAAATATTACATGAAAACATTTTCAGTGAAGCCTTTCATTTTAATAAAAACTCATCCTAGATGCTACTCCCACACGATAATCTTTAAGGTGTACAGTATGCATCATGCTTTGAAGTAAAATGCAGAGAAGCAGAGATTAAAAAAAAAATAAAATAAAAAAAGTTCACATCAAATGTCACTGCTGTATTATCAAAATGTATCTTTCAACAAAGTACTTTTTCTAGAATATAATCTACAAAACTGGACAAAAAATAAAAGATATAATCATTTAGTTATTTTTCCCAAGCCTCCATCCAATAACTGTATTTTAATTATGAGGAAAAACAACAAATGTTTTTGAGCTCTCACGTGTTCAATAATACCTGCTACTGTAGACAAAAAAGCTGTTTTAAAGAAGGTTTTGTATGCGTACTTGATTATCATTTTCGATTGCTATTGTGGAACAGTTATAGTAGTTGCTTCACACCTTCAGGAGATGGCCTGACCAATGTCAATGGATAGATAGATAGATAGACACTTTATTCATCCCCAAGGGGAAATTCACAATGTGGATGTTTTTCCATGTCCACAACTGATTTTCATTAATGTTCCTAATATATGTCTGATGGGGTGATTGTGGACTGTAAATCACTCCACTGTGAGTGAATGTACAGAACTGACACACTGACTGGACTCGCATCCTGCTTTGTTTCAGTTTTGATAAAATAGGCTTGAGCCTCCCCAACCTGACTGAGTTTTTTAAAGAATGAATAGATAGCCTAACTTCATATCTCTGCTACTTATTTTGAGTTGTATGGCTAGTGTGACCTGAGATAGACTGGCCTCAGATCTGTAGCGGGTTCCTGCCAGGTATGAAAATTGCTTCCTGAATAGGCACAGTTTCTTTGTGACCCCAAGGTTATACTAAGTGGTCTCACTAAAGGATTGGTTCTGTGGACGCTAGAGGCGCTGTTGCCCCATTAAACCCACCAGACAGATGTCCAAGACACACTTATAAAAAGCACCAAGAAGAATTTTAATGTTTTCTTCAATAAAGTGCACAAAGCACCGCATACTCCACAATTCCCAGATCCACTAATCAATAATAAACAATAATCAATATCCTCCTCTCCACCCAGCAGCTCTGTCACTCTATCACCCAACTCCGGCTCCACTTGCTGGGTCTTGAACAGTCCTTTAAATAGTCCATGACCCGGCTCAATACCACATCGTCATTTCTTAAATAGCCCGGAAGTACTGCGGGCTACCGTCCTTGTGACTCTGAAGTACTTCCGGGTTGTAGTAATAATACAAATCCCCAGGTTCTTTGTGAGCTCCCCCTGGTGGCACCCACGGCCCCCAACAGGGCTGAGGAAATGGACTCCATGTCCCAGAATGCCTTGAGGGAATCCGGGGAACCGTTGCTCTACAGGGGAGCTGACACCTAGCGTCCCGGGGGAGGCAGCATCCAGAAAAACCTGCCTTCCTCCATTCTTCATGCTCTGGGATTTCACGGCCAGCCGTCTACCACAGATCACAACCTTTTCTATTCCCAGTATCCCTAGAAAATATTTGATTTCTGTTCACACACACTGAAAAATCAATATCACATTTGAAGATGAAGAAGTGAAATTTCTGATTTTTGAACCACAAATTGAACCGTATACCTTACCGTGGGTGAGAAAATACAACTGAAAATATATGCTTTTAACTCAGTGCATATTATTTAAATATAAATTCAGCAATGTACCTTTATAAATTGATGATCCAGGGGTTGGGGGATCACGTGAAGTATCAAATGTTGCAAGGAAATGATACACGATTGAGAAATTGGAGACCCCCATAATGCAATGGGTACCAGTGTGCTGCAAAGCATTGAAACTCAGTCTTCAAGCTTTGTCCCTCCTTGTCCACCCCTTTAGGCAAAAATACACTCAAACCTTGAAATCAATGATGTTTCACAGATGCTTGCACAGAAATCAATACTAGACCTCACCCTTCTCTACAGATCATTGCAATGTCCAAATTCTATTCTCTTAAAAAAAAAAAAAAAAAAGTTTGTCAATTTTATGAAAACTCTGCCTGCAGCAAGGATGAGAATGTTCATATCACAGAAAAGGAATACTAACCAACAAAATGACCTGCAAATGATGGCACAAGTCACGGATTGTGCCACAATAAATTCGCACAACGCACCTCACTCAATTTTGGCAAATCGGAATGTAGCCATCTTCTTTGTTGTATCCCCAGAAATGCCATCTTGTATCCTCTGGTGGTGCAGGCATCCCAGGCTGGGAACCCCAGCAATAAAGGAATGGCTTTAAGTTTATTATTTTGAGAAAAATAAATACTTTGTATTTGATTTTCCATCTTTCTGTTATGGCACATGCTTTATACATCTTAAATTAGCCAGAGGTGTTTGATATTTAAATGATTTTAAACTATTTTTAGACCTTACTAATGCATAGTTGCTGCAATTCAGGTGTGCAACATATTAGATCAATAAAATACAGTAATTTAACTGTTGAATATAATGATGTTTTTTTTTTTTTTTGCAAGACTACATCTCTTTATTCTTTTACCATATTTGTTCCACCTTTCTAACAAGGTTTGTTGAGTCAACAGAGAGAATATAACTGGAAGGTGTATTTCCTGCCCATCTGAGTCTCCACCCTGTTAGCAGTTCTTGGTACGCCACACACTAAATGTTTAAACCACCATAAGTGGCTGCTGTCATTCGGAAGGATTATTGTAGAGCACTTTGAGTTACTGTCATGTATGAAAATATGCTATGTAAATAAATATTGTTGTTACAGTCCATGGTTCTCTTGAATTATTGACCTCCTCTCCCTGTTATGGAGCTCATGGTGGAAGATTTTGTGTCCGTCAATCACCCTGAAAGTTTTGTTAAAATTGTTTTGCTTAAGTATTATAAGATATGATCTAACTCTCTTGACTAGGATTTTTAGTTTTACTCTATTACAACATTTTATCCCATCAACGACCCCTTCTTATTCCATAGGATGTCAGTTATCTGTGCTTAAACCTCTGACTTGTGAGAAAAGAAAATAAATACTACTACTAAATAAAAGCTACCATTGCAACCTTATTTCTTTAAAGATGCCCTCATTTGTTGTGATCATTTATGTTGTTTTAAACATGAACTTTTTTACTTCAGTTACAGACAAGCACCAGTTTAAGTCTGAGCAGTTACTCTACAGATTCAGATATGATGACGGCACTTACCATCCAAGAAGTGACATGCAAGATGTCATCTCCAAGGTAATCATTTCTGTGGATGCAAGTAATACTGTATATAAACCTGGTGTTTCCATTTTCATTAGAGATGGGTTTTGCCTAAAAAATTCTCTTTATATACTTTCTTCTTTAGGGCGTCAGACTCTATTGTCGGCTTCATAGTTTGTTTACTGCAGTTATCAGGTGAGAAGACATATTTTCATTATTTAAAATGGTAATAATAATATATACACTATTTCATGGTCCTGTTGTCACCCACACAACATAGTTATGATGGTTTAGAGTGCAAATGTCTCTTTTCTAATTCTACTGCTTTGAAGTTAATGACAAAAATGTATTCGATAACACATCCATATTTGTGAAGAGGTCTCCTCCATCTCCATAACCCCCTGTGGAGTTGTTCGATAGTTTCAAGAATTACATTTACTTTCAGGTAATATGAAATTTGCAGTTTAGCAGAAACCAGTGTTTCAGAGGGTATACTTCTTTAGTGATTTGTGTTATTTAGTTTTATAAGTTTCTGGTGTAATCACACAAAGAAAAATATGAAGAATGAAAGCACATTACTTTTAAATGTAATGAAGTAGTTGAGAATTACTTAACCATATGTTACAAGTTTTAAATTCCCAAGCTAATGTTTGTAAAATTCCTGTTGTTACTTCTGATTAGGTAATAAAGAAAAGATATACAATATTAATGAAAGCTTAATTACGAATGCTGACAGAAGACAAACTACAACAACAGATTCATTTTGCGTTAATGAATTTCTTTAGTTTTTTTTTGGCTTTTATAAGCTGTAATGTTTGCCTTCTCTTGTTTTACATTATGCATGGCTATGTTTCCTAACTGAAAACCCTGAAGTGTTGTAATTGGTTCAGCATGAGTGAATGGCAGCCTGTGCATAACTGTGCCTGCCTGGGACTTGTACCCTCTCTACCCAGTGATGATAACAGACTGATTGTCATGACATGATCAAGAATATGTTAACAACGTCCATAAAAAAAAAATAATGTAGAGGTAACTGTCAAATAGGCTGTAGTCAAAGTTGTAATGAAACAAAAAGGTAAACCAAAATCATTCCTAAACAAGTTGATGTCATACTCTCTGCTTGCTCATAACACTTTTTACCAGCAATACACCACAGTCCTTCACTTCAAAGTCCTTGAAGAATAAAAATAAGAATAAAGACAAAAGTAATAGCACATAAAAACACAAGCAGAAGATAAGTTTGACAAGGTGACTCTTTAACGGCCTCATGGCTAAGGGTAGAAATGACGTAAACATAATGGAATAATGCAGTAGTCTCAATCTGTTACTGAATGTGCTCCTCTGCCTAGCCAGAATCTCATCTGTGAGGTGAGAGACTTTGTCCAGGATAGTAAGCAGTTTGCTGAGTGACCTCCATTCTACCACTCCTTCAGTTGTGTTCAGCAAGAAGTAGCCTTTTTAATCAGTTTATTTAGTCTGTTGACATCAATGGTTCAAGCAACTGTTTTCCCTGTACACTACTGAATAGAAGAATACACTGGCCTCTACAGACTGGTAGAAAACATGCAAGAGTGCATACACCTAACAACCTCAACCTCTTCACAAAATAGAAAAGACCATTTTTGCATACAACCTTTGTGTTGGTACTCAAGCCTGTTCAGACGCACCGTGGGATGCATAAATGACCACAGCACCTCCGCATCTTCACCATCAGTGAGAATGGGCGTGACCCTCCAGAAGTCCACCCTAATTTCCTTTGTCTTAATGTTGAGCTGCATGTGATTTAGTTTACACCATATAATAATATATAAAAGGATATGCATTATAGATACAGTTTATATATGTATATACAGTGAATAAATGCAAATTGATACTTTTTCTTAACTTCCCCAACAACAGCAGAAGCCATTGCAGTCTTGGTAATGCATTGTCAGAAAACCAATGACTTTTTTATCTTTATATCTGCTGCATAATTAAATTTTGTAATCTTACTGACCTCAGTGGTAGAATTAGTTCTTTCACTTATTTTTGAACGCAGGCACTTAACATTTTTTCTCTGCCTTTTGCTTTTATTGATTCTCTGTGCTCACATTTATTAAATCACATGAACATCTAAGAATCAAAGATCCCAATGAGTTTTTTTTTTCCATATGTACAACAGGCTTCAGTCTTAAGCACCTCAAGACTTGTTTTGCCAAAACTGCACATGGATTCTGGATACAATTAGAATGTTCTCAACATTAAAAGAAAAACTGAAATGATCTCCATCTTAAATGACTCAAGTGTTGTATGCTTGTAATTTTAATTTGAGCTCATTGAAGTTGTTTTTAATTAATGGATATTTCAAAAACATGTTTAAGTATATATTTTGAGTTTTGCTTTGCATGACCCTGCAGCAATCCCTTTTCCCTTTTAAAGAAAAAAATTATGTTGGATAACACAGAAATATGGTTTGTTAGCTGAAACACAAGTAATGTAACTGCAACTAGTGATGGACCCAGTAGTACAGTAGTATTATTCTGATGTTTAGATTGATTTTATTTTGTACTGTGAATATGGCACATATCAATTTTAAGATTATATAATAATACAAAACAAGTTATAGGTATAATTTTCTCAAAAATCATTAATGTATTATTGGCAGCAAATCCTGTCTATACACATATAGGTTAACTAAGCCTTTTATGCACCTGAAAAGAAAGAATCTCCCATCCTCCCTAAATAAAATATCTTTTTTGTGTGTTTTTTTTTGTATTTTTTCATATTCATTGCATAGCATGTGCCAAGTGTCTGTTATTTCTTAATTTTTCTTTAAGACGATGCAAACTGCATTGAGTAGCTGGGTGGCTGAGAGACTCTCTTACCTCACCTATTACTGAGGAGCCCAACCCAAGTTCTCCAGCTAGTCAGCTAGGACATCTTGTAAGACTTTGATCTGCAACTTTTGCCTGTCCCTCTGTTTTTATCTGAGAAGGACAAGAACTTGTCAGCTATGGATTAACAGCCTACTAGTGCCTTGGGGAAATATAAATTCTTCCACCAAGGCCACTGTTGACTTTTCTTAATACTGGTGTCCCTGCCTATTACCATGTCTCCCAGGTGCCCAGAACACAGTTCAAGTACACATGTGCAAAGATGTAGTGTGAGACCAGAGAGTGAGCAAATTAGTGTTAGCATTGTTGAGAAATATGTTTCCAATTGAATGGTAATATTTTGTTGAAATAATTACTGTCCCCCGTGAACCTGTAGTTTGGATAAAGTGGGTTGGATAATGAATGGATGGATAATTACTGTCCCAAAATTATAAAGGAATAATTTCACATTTTTCTGTGGACAGAGGGGTAAGACTTTGTGCTCTTCATACCATAAGACAATTCCTCCTGCTTTTCTGAAGAGGAAAAAGATGATTGTCAGAAACCCTATTATAATTTTGTTCAGTGAGCTTCTTTCAGCTGTTTATGTTTGATTTTATAAACTGGAGTTACAATAACAAAATAATGCCGTATTTAATTTGTCTCAATATTTCTTCCTTGGACGCTGCCAGGATGGATATAATGGCTTCAGTATCGCAGAAATCTCTAAGAAGCATGTGTCCCATGACAGACAAGGTCTGAATATAGAAAAACAGAACAAAAGTGTGTTGGCCATTTGTTTAAATATTTTTGTGTGTTTCAGCATAATCTGCATGTACTTCTGTACATTTACATAAAAAGCACAAAATATATTTGTAGCAGAAACTTTCTAAATGATTCTTAAAGGGGAGTAAGAGGAGAAAGGTGCAGTGAGCAAGTGGCTATCTATCTATCTATCTATCTATCTATCTATCTATCTATCTATCTATCTATCTATCTATCTATCTATCTATCCTTCAGTTAATAGTATGAAGTTGACATACAGGATTATTTTATGAAGTTTAATAAGTTCTGTGCATTTTAATGTAAGAAATTGCATTTTTAAATTCTGCACACTTAACCAGTTTTCTTTAATTTAACTGAAGGGATAAAGACTACCACCTGCGGACCTACAAGTCAGTAGTGATGGCAAATAAGTTGATAGACTGGCTTATTGCACAGGTACTTTTTTTTCCTTTCACAGTTTTCCTGTTTATACAAAGGTAGATAGGGATAAGTGAGGAAATGACAAACACATGCCTGTTTGGTTACATGAGAGCAGAAACAGATTAGAATAGCAAAAAAGGCACTTTCTTTTTGAGACGCAGAATTCTTATCAGATAAAAATAAATAAACATTGCTAAAGGCTTGCCGCATAACACACAACAGATTTTGTGCTGGGCAAAATTTTTACAAAATTACACCATTAATATAATATGCAAATATAAACAATTCATGGAATATTAACAATTGATAAACATCAATTGGTAGATCTGATTTGCCTCAAGGAACAGTGGCTCAAGAATGTGCTGTGGACTCAATATTTTTACTCATTGTTTCATTTTCTAAACCTGCTTCTCAAGAACCGTTACCTAACATAATCACATTGGGTGCAGGGCAGAATCCAAGCCTGTTTAGGCTGGCAGAGCATTACTTTGCAAACTGGGCCAGCTTGGAGTCCTCATGTAGTTTTGGAGAAAAAACTCACATACAACACAGTACTCTTTAATTTAAAGTTTAGAAAATAAAAATATATAAATTGTTATAATTTCTGGAACAAAAATGAGTACTATGGTCACAGTCAGCAGTTTTTTGTTCTATGCTGTGAATATGTAGTTTGTATGTATTTGTCTTTATTATTATTGATTATTTAATTAAGTACATCTCTATTTCTGTAAAGAACAATCTCTGTTGACATGTTCTTTGAAGCCACAGACTTGAAATTTGGTGCACAGGCACTAAACCACCATTAGTCAGTTTTATAACATATGCGTTTTGACCTTCTTCCCCCAGGGGTTACAGTAAGTGGTGAGAACTTGTGCAATGTGTTCTTGCACCACAGATACAGCACCATGTAGGATATAAGGGCAGTATGATGGTTAGCACAATTGTCTTTTAACTAACAAATCTGAGATTGATTCCCACCAGTTACAATTATATTTTTCTTTAAGCATTTCTCTCACATGGCCCTAAGTTATTTATTCCAATTTGGGGTTCTTTACACCAAAGGGAAAAAGCACAAATATTGTACACAATGATATTTTCCATTGCTGACAATTCTTATATTTTAAATGCAGCAAGTTTGAAGTTTATGAGATTTGATAATAAGTATTTTGTAATTACTTTTTATGTTTCCACTTTTTCATAGCTGTTTGTTTTCATGTGTAACCAGAAATGTCTACAATTATATCAGTCAATGGCTTATTTTGTTATATAGTATGTTTTAAGTCACCACCTTCGCATTGATATGCTCAAGTCTTACATTAATTAAAGGATATGTGTCAATGTGTCGGTATATCTTTGTGTCTGTCCAATCGTTATGTCTCTGTCATTTCAACAGATGGCACATTACAGATGATGTAATAAAATACACTGCATTAGTCATTCCAACAGATGTTTTTATGAATCCCATACCAAATGGCATATAATAGAGACATATGCATTGCATTTGCCCTTTGCCATTCCAACTGATGGTGCATTGCAAATGTTTGTTGTATCCCAACTGATGGTGCATTGCAAATGTTTGTTGTAATGCATTTTATTACTATAAATGTGTATGTTGTCCATCTGTGACAAAGATAAATGCAATGCATTTTAGTACTTCATGCTTATAAAATCCATTTCAATGGATGCTGCACTGCAAATGTTAACACTGAGGTCTACATTGATTTCTTAGACTTCAACCTGTCTTAAATGGGTAGCACAGGATGTATTTAATAAAAGAGAGGTTCTAAAATTAGGTTTACTGGTTTTGTCTCTTTTTTAAAGATATCACACAATTGTTAATTGTTTTAATTGCTAATTGGTTCCACTTGCGTTATTATATTTATTTAGGGAGACTGTCGAACAAGAGAAGAGGCAATAATCCTGGGAGTTGAGCTTTGTGACAATGGGTTCATGCATCATGGTAAGTCTTCATTTTTTTTTTTACTAAAACCATGAGTGCTATATAAATGACATGTATTATTACTACATAAATAATTAAATACATAAAAGTTGTTATAATGTGGTATTTTGTATATTGTATAAGTATTTCTTGCAATTGAAGTCTGAAATAAATTGTCAAGTCAATGTTGCAGTGTAAGATCCCTAGTCTTACCTAGCAAGTTGAATTAAATAGTCTCCATTCCTTTTGTATTATACTCCTGTCCAAAGCAGTACCCTTTAGATTACTTGCAAATCCCAGATGTCACTGGTGAGTTCATTAAACTTGAATTCAGGAGCTTTATATTCTGGTTCATTCTCAAGGAGTCAGATAACCATATCCACACAAGGTTAATGAATATAAAAAAAGGTTTGCAAACAGTCTCATTGATAAGAAAAAAAGTGCATAAAACATGATGTGTGTATTTCTTCTTTCCATCATGTCAGTTTTGATAATCCTTTTTTTACTGCTGTGTAAATTATTATACAACTTACATCTGAAGTATTAAAAAGGTCACAGTGAGACAGCAACACAATCACACGGGATTGTGGCCTTGAGTCTACCTGCTTAACAACTGTGCCACTTTTTATTAAGGGGCTGTTTTGAATTCTGCTAGAACAGTGTTTTTGTTTTAAATGATAAATCAATGAAGAAAATATTTAACATGTAGATAACAGTGATGCCTGCATCATTAGTTTAATAATTGAAGTGTAATGCGATTGTGCTATCTTAACAATTCCAATTGATTAATTTGTTTTGAGTTATGAATACCATATCACACACTCGACTTCTTTATACGTTATTATATTTGAAGTCTTTTGCAGAGTGGACCGCCACAAGATGCTTTAAAAAATTCAAGGAAAAAAAGAAAAGTAACACAAATAATCATGACAGCCATTAGTAACTGAATAACTAATTTGGGTTTTCTAAAATATGTAGTTAAAGGAATAGTACTGATTAAAACCCTAAAATAAAAAGGATATTCATTAAAAAATGTTTTACAAAGTACTGTCCTTTTTCAGCTATGTTACAGACCCCACAAGAACAAAAAAAAAGAAAAACCTCTTAACCTAACATCCCCAGATGTGCACAATTTTAACATGAACTTGAATAATTTAATATGCTGTATTCAAGCAATTACTGCATATATTTAAACACTGATAGTTAATGATGTTCTCAGTTATTCACTGTACACGCTCTAGGAAGATTAGCTGAGTTCAAAGTGCATTTTGAGACATCTTGTTGATTTCTCAGTAAGGGTCATTATGTGAAATGTGAGGTGAAATCCTTTTGGAGAGCATTATGAAATAAGGGCTATGTATGTGAGTGGTATTTTGCATATCTAGTATTGCATCTTTTAATTAAAGCATAAAAATGTTATTCTAGTTAAGTATTTTTTTCTTTGAGTGGTGCCAGAGGTGCAATGGATAGCTGTGCCAGGTCTGTGACTGCTTGTGTAGTGCTCTTGAGGACTTGGAGATGAGGACAGAATATGTTAGGAAAAGAGATTACTTGGCATAACACATCATGCACAACTATAGTCTGAGAACGAGCTAACGTTAGAATGCCAGGAAGACACAAAACTAAACTGATCAATAAAGTCTAAAACAATAAACCAGAAATGAAGTCAAAGTTATGATATAGAGAGTTCAGAAAGGTATATAATAACTTGATAGTTCTTCATCTCTGGCCGTAAAAAATCATGCCAAAAGCTCTACTGGAAAAATCTAGTCAATAAAATAGTGACCCCCTTTTAAAAATGGGAGTAGTTACCGAAGACAGAAGCTCAAGAAATATTTTAGTAAACAACAACAACAACAACACCCCACATATACACAATGCATTACAAAAAAGAAAGCGTCTGACTGATTAATATAAGTGAGCACTCATAATGAGTGAGGCCATCTACAGGCACATTGCTGTAGCTATAAAGGAGCCCCAGTAGCGTTTCTTAACATGCTTTTGTTAACTAATTTGTCAGCTAAAACTCCTCAGTGTTAGTGTGTCACAAAGAGGGATGTACAGCTTTGTTCATAATGGCCATTAGTTGTATCTTCATTTTTTTCCTCTGGCACTCCCTCCAGTGGATTCACAATTCATCCCATAAGTGAGGCTGCCTTCTTAATCAGCTTGTTTATTTTGGTGGGCCTCTCTTGTAGTGATATTACTGGCCTAGCCCACTACAGTGTAGAAAAATGGCACTGGCCATCACACAGTTTTAGAACATGTAAAGGATGTCCCTCTGTTTACTCTCATTGCTTTATGTTATACGTATAAATGAGTAGCTCTTATATAACAGGGCACGGTAGTGCTGCTGCTTCATAGATCTGTCTTCCTGGTTTTAAATCTTGTGCCCAGTTGTTCTTCACATGGAGCTTGCATGTTCTCCCTTAATGAAAGATGGGTTATCTCCCATCCCCAAACACGTGGATTAGGTGAAAGGCAAATTTGAGTTAGTTGGAGTGTGAATGAGAGTGTATGTAAGCAGGTACAAAATGATAACTTATTTGTTTCAGTCCTTAGAACAATCTCACCATAAGCCGCAGCTCACTTATTTGTTAAACACGTGTTAGGTGCCACCCACTTACCCATAGGCTCATGCATACAAAAACATTTCAACATAAAGCATTGAAAATACTATTTTGTGGATATTAAAATTACGAAAAAAATAAACATGGGGATGCAAATTTAATGTTGGCTTTTTAATAGTTTAGTCTACCACCTTATGCAGCTAACAGGGTTGCTACAATAAAACCCTCGATGCACGTTTGGCATTTAATATTTAGCTAGCAAAACATTTCACTGTAGACAAAGTGAAACGGTGCCTAGGCTACTGCATGATCAGGCTGATAGGTGAAAAATTCAACTGAACAAAATAAGTCTGACTTGAAACATACTGAACTTATCTTTTCAGCAGAGTCGTGCAAGGTATAATTTTCTCTTTTTTTTAATCTTATTGATAAGTATTTATAAAATGTCTATCATTTTTTCAGTTTGTTTTCTCCAATACATGGTTGTAGGGAATTGGGGCCTATCTTTAGGCATTTGCCAGCATCAGACAGGACCCCAGTCCATCACTGCACATTTATGCACAAGCTCAAACTCCCTCATACCAGGCCAATTTAGAGCTGCCAGTTTGGGATGTCAAAGGAAACCAAAGCATCCAGTGAAAACCCACAAAAGCCACGGGCTGCCTAACTACAGTAGCTCAGGTCTCTTGAGCTGTGAGACAACTGTGCTAATTGCTGCCTCCTTGTGGACCATGCATTGTATTTGTAAACTTCAGTTAAGACACGTTACTTTGTGTAGTGTTTCATTCAAGTACTCACACGGTTGTTTTATTTTTAGGTTATAGTCATCACATATCACATTGGACAGCATATATGATCTGAACAAGGTGTAACACACGTGTCTTATTTATCTCTAGTGTATGCTTGCAGGTGGCGCAGTGGTAGAGCTGCTGCTTTGCAGTAAGGAGATTTGTGGGTTTGCTTCTGGAGTCCTCCCTGCTTGGAGAGCACTTTGAGTAGTGAGAAAAGTGCTATATAAATAAAAAATTATTATTATTATTATTATGCATTAAAATGAACCCTTGAATTCATTAAAATAATAAACAAAATGAAAAATGCTGCTTTTGTTTATGCATGAAATTTTCATTTTTAAAAAATCTACATAATAAAATGCAGTATTTTGCCTCCTGGGCCTTGCTATATGAATGGTATTTTAACTATAACGTTGTGTACATGTCATGTTCTTTCAGTGCTGGAAAAAAGTGAATTCAAGGATGAACCCCTGCTATTTCGATTTTTTGCTGATGAGGAGATGGAAGGATCAAACACCAAGTACAAACCCATGAAACATGATCTAAAAATAGTTGAGAATGTCATAGCCAAGTCATTGCTGGTAAGTGACATAAATTAAGTTTAATTACAACCATCTGAATGGCGCCACACACAGAATATTGTACAAGTTGCTCTTTGCATGTGTTTCTCATTGAACGTATTTGAACATGAATATCAGGAGCATTGTGCATGAAATAGATGCGGTATATTAATTAAAATAATAATCTTAGCAGTTTTTGTCACAAGCTGAATGCAATATTGTTAAATAAACTTTTTCTAAACCCATATTTGGGTGTATTAGCATTGAATGAAGGGAAATGTAGTGACTGGTCATTTAGGCCATTGACGTCAGTAATTAGGTAATCCATATCCGCAGTTATTTCAAAACCATTGTGTAGATGTTGGCAAAAAAATAGGAGATATGCATTTAATTAAAATATTTCATAGACATAAAAAAATAATGATATTACTTTTCTTTGCAGCTGAATTCATCATTTTACTTCCAAAGATTTACCACTATAAATAGTAGGGAATATATTTCTATTAAGTTAAATTTTTATGACACTGTGGAAGGGATTTATAAGCTGAAAGGGAAATAGGGTAGACAAGAGATGAACAGAGCTAGAAGCTTTTTTGATTTTTTCCAAATGTATCATATTATTCTGTTGTAAAGCATTACACAGGATGTTACAGACTGCACAAGTCGTTAGTGGAGAAAATCTTATATCACTAGTCTGCAAATGAAAGCACATACATAATCAAGAAGCACAGTCTTTTTGGACAACAGGGATTTTTTTTCTCCTCTCCTTCCTTCTGGCAAGTGGAGATAATTTAGAAGCTTTTTCCCTACACACCATACAACCTTGAAGCTCCACATCCCCGTATCACTCCTGAATCGTGTTTCCATTTTTATGGTATTCAGATTCAGTCTTGAGTTCCAGTGTGGTCAATACACTTTGTTTCTGTAGGTTTTTACTCCCACACACCAAAGATGTGCACATAAGGTTAACTGGATGGATGGAAGAATTTCATTATTATAGACTTACTGAAAGTTGTCGTTGGTGTTGCCATTTTATTTACTTTTGTATTTAATGTATGTAAGGTAATATGTACCGTAAATAAGTCTTTAATTATACTGCTGCAGATGTGATGCTCATCTTTAAATAAAGGATAATAATTAAATCCTCTGGATGTTTGTGCTACAATCACATTTTAAGAGACATTGTTAGTTTCTAAGTGTGCCCAGAACATGCCTTGTGATAAATGTTATGAGCAAATTTGGTACTGGTTTGATAAAGAAGTAAGCACTAAAGTGTTTGTGTATTAAGTGATTTTCTGTAGTTTTCTTCCTTGCTGTTCTTCTTTCAGATGTTGGCATCCGTAGTGTCTTTCTGTTAATCATGTAATTACCTGAACTCCCCACATGAATACCAGCCACCCTCTTTAATCAGCTTTGAGGGGACTTTAAATTCAAGTAAGCTTGAAATGTGCAGACCTCATGTTCTAAAGGCAATAAAATATCTTATCACAGCATCCTGATAAGGATGTTTATTTGATATTGTTGCTGTAATTATAGCTCTCTGCAGTTTTAGTATGATGTCCCAAGCTATAGAAGGGCTTGGCATTCACTTTGTGCTTGTGAATACGTATTAATAATGTATAATAATAAACCATACTGACCCTCTCATCTTGAGGCTGCCTGATTCTCTGAGCTGTTTTTCTATATATTGGTTATATTAATTGCATGGTTATAATGTTGTGGAATTATTATAAAGTCTTTATACTATCTGTTTTTATTCTGAAAAATAAAAGTTTTGTCACAGTACCACCCATTCATTTATGAGATTGGCCGATATTACTATACATTACATTCCTTGCATTCATGACTTTACCTGGTGTTTATTTTTCCATAGCGCTTGAAGCCCCCTTTCCTTTTCTAATGTGTTATGTACACCCACCTAATACTGTTTATGGGAATTTTCACTGGCTGTGCAACACTGGCATCTTTCTCCACGATGAGTTTCTTATGCAGTCTTCACCCTGGATGACACTGTGTGTAAAGACTTCATTTTCAACTCCTTATATTGAAATGTCTCACTTTTTTATGTGTTTGAGTTCCACACTGTTGCTGCTCCCCTTTACTCCAATAGTGTGTATTGCTTTAATATCCACGTGAAATCTAAGGCACTTGGCCAAAGGCCTTGGGCATTGCCAGCCCCTTGAAAGCTGTGTTCTGAATTACTCTACTGAGATTCTATGAAACCCCTGCTGTTGCATCAGACTCAAACCAGGACAAGGCATAGCCACAACTGCAGATGACTGAGTCTTTTCATTTTTCCCCATTGCTAGATTTTCTTTCCCCTGATTAAACTGTTCTATCTGTCTAACTTGGACCTTGTTATTTGCCCTAGTATTCTTAACATTTTTTAGATAACAGCTTCCCCATGATATGCGTTTTTACATCATTTTTTTAGATAGAGAGAAACATTGACAGAAGTTGCCCCAAGGGGGAATTTTGGCTACTTATAGAAGCTCAATATATAAATAAATATTATAACAAACAAATACACCCCAGAATTGCCAAAAGGGAAGAAAACTTCTGTCTTTGTTAAAGGTAATAAGAGCAGTTACAGTGACACAGAAACTTAATAAAGTTGGATTGCCATTGGTGTTAAGGGGCCCAGCAGCTTTTCTTGAGACATTTCTGCTAAATAATATTTGGCTGAATTTGTCCAATGTTAATGTTTCTGAAAGTTCAGCATTGTTCATAATGACATCAGTTTTGTCTTCATTCTCTTCTCTGTTACTGCCTCAAACGGGTCAAGAGTGTGTCCCATAATTGAGCCTGCCCTGTTAGTGAATTTGGTTGATTTGGTAGGCCACTCTTGAAGTGATGTTACCGGCTCAGCATAACTCCATGTAGATAATCTCACTGATCACCACAGAATTGAAAAACATATAAAGGATGACACTAGTATTGTTGATTGGTGAAATTCGGCATAAGTTTTTTGCATAGAATATGCTGTATTCGTTGATGACCTTATTTGCCGAATATTTTCCCGCAAATTCACAATGCGGCCAGCATAGGCAAACATTTATTTTTCCAAAAACCCCATGATGCTTTGTGAAGCTAGAGTGATATCATAGAGCTGTAGCAGCCATGTGGAGTATTTCTACTATAAGGTTGTTGTCTAAAAATAAACAAAGATATATCACTCTTGACATCGCTCTGCTTATAACCAGACTCATTTCACCAAGGGGACACCCTGCCCTTCCCCTCGGATTGTTTCATACTCCCCAGACCCTGGTCTTTGATTGCTGTAATTTGGTCATTGCCACAAATGTCGAGAAGCACTGCTGGATTTCCATTCCACATGTATTTTAAAAATAAAACAAATAAAAAAAAAACTTGCAGTTTTTCATTTGTAGTGTGCATTTGCTGACCACAATGAGAATATTACAAGTGCTGTCAACAGATACTGTATATAACACTTAAGTCAATGCAGCATCACATGGCTATTCATGCATAGAAATTAGCCACGTGTCCAGCGATGATACCAAAACAAGCTTTAAAGGAGTCCTATCCTGCCCTTCCCCTCATCAGAAAACATGGAACATGCTGTGAAGTAATACAAATAAAAGATTTACTACTAAAAGATTCTTTGCTGTATGTTTGCTTCTTCTTGATGAAAATATCTGCACAGATAAATCAGAAACAGAACAGACGTTCTAACTATGCCCTGTCAAATGATGAAGTGAGCCAGTCCCTCACTGCTAGTATGTGGCACGGCCAATGTGTACCCCAAGTGTAAACACAATGATCTATATTTTATTTAGTTTTTCCTAGTTTGTGACTGTTTGTTGTGTTTTGTTCATGGTATTCACTCACAGGTTAGCACTTCTGCCTTATAGTTCATTTCTCCTATTTGGTCACCATATTCAGTCCAGCAGAGTTGGTAGTCTTTTCTCTTGACTTTAGGGACACTTAAAAGACCATTACACTATTAAAATCCACTCAACACTATTTTAGATCTTCCTTCCCCATTGACCTCAATGCATTTTGCAGAGTTAGGCAAAGTTTGAGAACATGTTCATGATTTCTCTGAACTCACAGTGAAACAGAATGGGGTTCACTCATCATTAATGGAATGCAGATCCTGAAAAAAATAGCATTCTCTGTCCTTTCTTATATAGTTCCTCTGACTTATATGACGAGTCTAGCCTGTCATTGATATGAACACCAAAGAACTTAAGTAGTGCACCACCTCCACATCCACTTTCTGACTGGATATAGAAGCTCTTTGGTGTGGCTGATGTTGAGTTGCAAACAATTCTTTTTGCACTGAGAATCAAAGTTCTCCATCTGACTGCTATATATACTCTGTCTCATCCCCCCTGTCAATACATCCTATCAGTACAGAATTTAATCAGATAATTTCTGCAAGTTACAAGACCTGGCATTATATTTATAGTCTGAGTTGTAAAGAATGAAGAGAAAAGAATACAGGGCTGTTCCTTATGGTGCTTCTCCAGTGCTACTCGCATTCATCTCAAAGACCTGTCGTTGAGCCTCATGTACTGCAGCCTGCTGGACAGATCATCCATTATCTAGGACACCACAGACTTACCCACTTTTAAATTTCTTTTAGAATTAATGTAGTAATATGCATTCTCTTACAATGCTTGTGTGTTGCATGGCTAACCACTGAAGAGCTCTTCTGTATTTTTTCTACAGATTAAACCTAGTGAAGGAGGCTATGGTTTTTATTTAGAGGAAAGAAATCGGGTGCCTATTGTCAAATCTGTGGAGAAAGGTTCATATGCAGAGGTAAAGTTACACATTGAATATAAATTTTCTTATTATTTTTCTCATAGGCATTTTGAAAGTCTTTTTTTTTTTCTTCAAGAGGAGAAAGTAGACTATTTTTAACATCACAAAAAGAGATAGCCTGTGGGGCACGTTTGGGGAACTGAGCTAAAGTCTGACACAGACAAATGGCATCAGGTATTCAGAATATGATGTGCAGATGAAAAGGTGGCCAATTATTATTCACTGTAGTCGAAGAATATCCCACATGCCCTGAGAAGAACGTTGATTCTCTGAATGCTAGTTGTCTTTATGGAATGAGTAGCATACAGATGCATGCAAATAAGTGAAGATAAGAAAGTTAATCCTGAACTTGCATGCCTTTAGAAATTCAGCACTGATTATTTTTATAAATATGAGTATATGCAACAGTAAAGTAGAGCAGTTTTAGCTATAAATGAATAATGGATTGTAAATAACAGTAAAATGTTTAATATGCAAAAGGAAATCAACAGGAGGGTCATTTGTAATTTGTAAATTATATATTTACATGGTTATAATGTTGCACTGCTGCCTCTCAACTCTAGGAAGCTGGCTTTGAATCTCGGCCCATTCAGCTGTGAGGATTTTTTTTTGTTTTTTTGTGAGTACTCTAGTTACATTCCAGAGATGCATGTTTGGTTAATTGGTGACTGTAAATGGAGTATGTCATTCTGGATGTGTTTACGAGAATACCCTGAATTGGAGTAGCATCTCATCTCGAGCTTGTTGTAGGGTTATGCAAAGTGATGCTGAAGTTCTGGTATTTCATGAACCTTAATTAATTGAGTTAAGAAATTTAGATAAATGAATGCTTAGGTGATTAATAGAGTTATCTTCTGTGTATGCAATACTGGTAGACGAAAACATGATTATAAGTGCTAGAATGGATCCTATAATAGGACACTGCAGAAAGTACTTGAAAATAGTTAACACGTTTTTTTGTTTTTTTTTTTAACAATGATATTCCACCTTTTGAATATGGTTGTGAAAGAAATGTCTATATCTACGTAACAATTGTCTTTAATGGTTTAAATTGTTGTGCTCTGTTAAACTGTACATGTGTTTACATGTGGATCCTTCCACCCAAGATATATTCTTCTTCTGTGAGGTTCATCAATACTGTGATTACAACCCTTTGGATGTTTTCAGTCATTATAACTAATTTCCATCAATCACATTAATTTCATGATATGCTTTCTACCCTTCTGTGTGCATTATGTATTTTGATACTCTGTGTGTGTGTGTGTGTGTGTGTGTGTGTGTATGTATAATACATGTATATTATATGATATATATAGTTACCTGTAGGGGGTGTTGCAGACTCCCAAAACCCAGACATAGCTAAATCACACAAAGCGTAGGTTAAAATAAACAGGTTTTATTAGCAAAATACCTTGAGAGAGATTTCTTCCACCATTCACAGGTACAATTCATTTTGCTTCCCTTTATTTTCCATTTCTTCCTGTCTATTTCTCCTCCATTCCTTCCCAGGTGAGCTTTTTCCGTCCTCCACATCCAACTACAACT
The DNA here is from genome assembly GCF_016835505.1 of Polypterus senegalus. Lineage (NCBI taxonomy): Eukaryota > Metazoa > Chordata > Cladistia > Polypteriformes > Polypteridae > Polypterus > Polypterus senegalus. The sequence continues at coordinate 50,648,824 of NC_053158.1, forward strand.
CACCTGGGTGAGATGGAGAGGCTGCTTTTCAGCTAAAGCTAAGTTTGCCACCTGGATGCACTTATAGGTCAGGCATAACCACTGTGTAACAGGGGATTCTGACCCCAGCAGCTCCACTTAATAATACCTGAGGAAACCAACAGGGTGGCCATTGTAGGTGTCAAAATGGGAGCCATGTTAGAAGGATACCGCTGCCCAGCCTACTGGACAAAATATTGTCCCATGATGTAGTCTTCCTTGCTCTTTCCCAAATAATGGCCTCCCAACTGAGAAAGATACCACTAACCAACCCAGATGGGATGCCCATCCACCCATATCATTAGAAAGGCTTCTGCTTGGCAAGGTAAAGAACCATCCACCTTGGCCGAGATGCCAGCTGACCTGTGTTGTCTATGACTATATACATACTATATATATATATATATATATATATATATATATATATATATATACAGTATATATAATATACAGTCATATGAAAAAGTTTGCAAACCTCTTTGAGCCTGCATAATAATTTACTTTCAACAAAAAAAAGATAACAGTGGTATGTCTTTCATTTCCTAGGAACATCTGAGTACTGGCGTGTTTTCTGAACAAAGATTTTTAGTGAAGCAGTATTTAGTTGTATGAAATTAAATCAAATGTCAAAAAACTGGCTGTGCAAAAATTTGGGTCCCCTTGTAATTTTGCTGATTTGAATGCATGGAACTGCTCAATACTGATTACTTGCAACACCAAATTGGTTGGATTAGCTCGTTACGACCTGAACTTCATAGGAGGTGTGTCCAATCATGAGAAAAGGTATTTAAGGTGGTCAATTGCAAGTTGTGCTTCCCTTTGACTCTCCTCTGAAGAGTGACAGCATGGGATCCTCAAAGCAACTCTCAAAAGATCTGAAAAGAAAGATTGTTCAGTATCATGGTTTAGGGCAGTGGTTCTCAAACTGTGGGGCGGGCCCCTCTAGCGGGGCACGAAGTAACAAAAAGGGGGGCGTGAAGATGTGAAAAAAAGAAAGCAAAAATCAAAAATATGAAAAATACATCTATTGAAACCAAAACAAATTAACTTAAACTACATTCTGATACTAGAAAAATAAATTTAGAGTTAGATAAATGTTAATAAAAATTAAATAGGTATAATAAAATATGCATCTATTATATATATCATTAATTAAAAAAGAACAAGTTGGTATTAATGGGCTCCTTTCAAAAAAACGTTAGGGGGGCGCGATGAAGACTGTTATGAAAACTCGGATCACAAATGATTAAAGTTTGAGAAATGCTGGTTTCAGGGAAGGCTACAAAAAAGATATCTCAGAGGTTTAAACTGTCAGTTTCAACTGTAAGGAAAGTAATCAGGAAATGGAAGGCCACAGGCACAGTTGCTGTTAAACCCAGCAGGTCTGGCAAGTCAATAAAAATAAAGGAGGATTGTGAGAATGGTTACAGACAACCCACAAATCACCTCCAAAGACCTGCAAGAACATCTTGCCGCAGATGGTGTATCTGTACATCGTTCTACAATTCAGCACAATTTTCACAAAGAACATCTGTATGGCAGGGTGATGAGAAAGAAGCCCTTTCTGTACTCACGCCACAAACAGAGTCGCTTGTTGTATGCAAATGCTCATTTAGGCAAGCCAGATTAATTTTAGAACAAAGCGCTTTGGACTGATGAGACAACAATTGAGTTATTTGGTCATAACAAAAAGCGCTTTGCATGACGGAAGAAGAACACCGCATTCCTAGAAAAACACCTGCTACCTACTGTCAAATTTGGTGGTGGTTCCATCATGCTGTGGGGCTGTGTGGCTTTTTCAGTGACTGGGGCCTTTGTTAAAGTCAAGGGTCAGATGAATTCAACCCAATATCAACAAATTCTTCAGGATAATGTTCAAGCTTCAGTCACAAAATTGAAGTTACGCAGGGGTTGGATATTCCAACAAGACAATGACCCAAAACACAGTTCAAAATCTACAAAGGCATTCATGCAGAGGGGAAGTACAATGTTCTGGAATGGCCGTCATAGTCCCCTGACTTGAATATCATCGAAAATCTATGGGATGATTTGAAGCAGGCTGTCCATGCTCGGCAGCCATCAAATTTAACTGAACTGGAGAGATTTTGTATGGAAGAATGGTCAAAAATACCTCCATCCAGAATCCAGACACTCCTCAAAGAATATAGGAGGTGTCTAGAGGCTGTTATATTAGCAAAAGGAGGCCAACTAAGTATTGATGTAATATCTCTGTTGGGGTGCCCAAATTTATGCACCTGTCTAATTCTGTTATGATGCATATTGCATATTTTCTGTTAATCCAATAAACTTAATGTCACTGCTAAAATACTACTGTTTCCATAAGGCATGTGATGTATTAAAAGGAAGTTGCTACTTTGAAAGCTCAGCCAATAATAAACAAAAATCCAAAGATTTAAGAGGGGTTCCTAAAGTTTTTCATATGACTGTGTATATATATATATATATATATATATATATATATATATATATATATATATATATATGTAATAGTGATAAAGGCCCGACACAGACTGACACCAGAGCCATGGGCAAAATAAACAAAAGGTCTTTATTTTTTTTCAGCCGTGGGACACATCTTCCCCGTGTTCCACTGCCCCTACACAGCCCAACCACAAATAAAACACCCCAAATCACACTGTTCTTTCCTCCACTCCTCCCAGGGCAGATTTGTCCTCCTCCTCTTGACTCTGGCGCCCTGAGTAGTGGCTGCAGTCTCCCTTTATAGCCCACCTGTAAGTGATTCAGGTAGTAATTAACCTAAATTAGACTGCACTTCTGGGTGTGGCTGCGTTGCTGCTCACATGGGCTCAGAGAGCCTTGCAGCTCCTCTTGGCGGTGGCCACGGAGCCCAACCAGGATGAGCTCCGGTGTTCCATAGTACCAGCCCCGATGCAACCCAGAGGGGCTGCCACCAAGTGTTCCGGGGGATGTAGCTTGCATCCCATCACTGCTCCCCCAGATCCAGTGTCGAAGGGGCGTCCTGGCCAGGTATTGGCCCCGGCTGTCTGCCACAATATATATATATACAGTGTATGTATGTATATATACACTATATATATAGTGGACACTGGCCTGGACACAGACAGGTAGACATGGTTTAATCCCACACACACGTTTATTTACAACTAATATATACAAATTGTGCACAATCCCAAAACTCCCCAAAAGTACAGGTCTTTCTCCAATGCCTTCCTCTCAGGTCCGCCTCCACTCCTCTCCACCAAGACTTTGTCCTCTGCACTCCCGACTTCAACCATTGAATGGAGGGAAGAGGCCCCTTTTATACACACCCGGAAGTGCTCTAGGTGCCTCCCGATTAGCTTCTGCCAGCACTCCCCAGTGTGGCGGAAGTACCGGCTGTGCACCCAGAAGCATTCCAGGTGTCCCAGGTCGACTTCTCCCCAGCACTTCCGGGTGTGGCAGAAGTGCTGAGGATCAGGGCGCCCCCTGGCAGTGACCACGGGCCCCTATAGGGCTGAGCTTCCAAGCTCAGTTCCTGTGGTTCCCAAAGCCACCAGGGCGGTCGCTCCCTTGTGGTCTACAATACATATAGTAAAATGATAAAGCAGGAAACAGAAATCAAAAGTTTTCAAAAATAAGTAGTGTTTAGGAAAATATCACATTTTTCCAACAAGAAGACCACTGCAGAAGATTTTTTTTGTAATCTGTTGTTGCATTTTTTGCATTCATATCGCATTTTCTTTGTATCTTATTAAATCTAAAATGTATGTATTAATGCAGCAGGAATTATTATTGTGCTTAAAATATTTATTTTTCTTTCACAGATGGCTGGTTTGGAAATTGGGAAAAAAATATTTGCCATCAATGGAGATTTGGTGTTTCTAAGACCTTTCCATGAAGTGGAATGTTTCCTGAAGCAGTGCTTTAATGGCCGGAGACCTCTTAGGGTCCTCATGAGCACCAAGCCAAGAGAGTAAGTGTTTGAGGAGTGATTCTGTGTGATGTTACTGTAAGCACAGCTTGCCGGAGTTTATTTACAGTATGTTGCTTTTGCCTTTCTCATCTATGTAGCTGATCAGTACTTTTTTGTCTTTATTCTTCTATTTGCCATCAATTACTTTTATACAGTGTGTGCCATCACCAGGCACATTACAGAGCTGAGGAGAGTACAGTAGAATTCCATTTCAGTGTCTCTGAGATTTCCAGTTTACTTTTTCAACAAAACACAAATACAGATTTATTAGATACAATTAATGAACCCCTAATATGAGAACTTTGGAGGTGACTCATTTAACACAGTGTTAGATGAAACAACAAAAATAAAAGCAATGGCACAAGATAACAAAACAGGATATGTTACAATAGTGCTAGACAAAGTAGCAAGATTAAATTTTCTGATCAAGGTCAAATACAGAAAAAACTATAAAGAAGAGAACAGAACAGGAGACTGTGCTTTAGAAAATTACTAGTAAATATTCACTCATACATCTTTTTTCCAAAACCATTTTCCTATTACAGATTCATAAGGAGCACAATCCTGTGCCAGCAAATACTGTGGAGCACATTCAAAGACATTGCGTTATACCGGGCCAATGTAAAGTTGTCAATTGACCAGCACATACATCTTTAGGATGTGGAATAAGGCATTGGGAAATGTACAAACTGTGCATGCACACTGACTGGGACAAACATTAAACACAGATTATTGGAACTTTAAGGCGCTGGCATGAAGCACTGTGTTACAGTGCTGGCTTCCTGTAAAGATGCTGGTGCCAGTATGTTACTTTCACATTGTGTTATCTGTGTAAACTGCAGAGCAGACTAGTTAATTCAATGGAATATGACATAATTGAAAAAAATCTAATTTGGTTTCTGTATATTCCTTTATTTTAAGGGAACATGAATGTGCAAGTATTGATAAAATGCTGCCTCTGCAATAATGTCCAAACGAAAAAGAACGATCAATTTCAATATTAGCTGATAAAATAGTAGCAGCAAACTGTACAATGCTTGCACAGCTCTGTTCTTTTATTTTTCACAGCATTCCTTATGCCTACATGATTCTTGGCACTCTGTTCTATACTATTTGGGCAACAAATTATAATTGCCTAGAAGGCAAAAGTTGCTACTACCAGGGGAGAAGTCGTCGTTAATTTATACTACAGCCATCCTTGAATTCATTGCAGACTTAGTTTGTATGCAATCAGATTGTGCCATTAATTTATATTTCTTACAGTGGGGGTAATTCAAAACTAACGATTTCTGTGCTTTTTATTTGTTATAAAACTGCATTGTTCAGTAGCTCAGCTCACTGCACGTTTTGCTGCATTTACACATGAACTACATCTGGGTACCAGCTGAACTAGCACTACCCGGAATTTTTCCTGTGTGTTTATTTTGCTGGTGTGTGACCTTGTTCTGCATTATAAAGATAATGGTTCAATCTTTTCAATATAACTCTGTATTGCAAAAATTCAATATAATAGTCTAACAGTACTTTGTTTTTTTATCCTCCTAGTTGCTTAACAACTAGTCTGTTTCTCATTATTAGAGGTTTCAAACAAGATACAGTCCTTTACAATGCTTATAGATTGGTTCATTTCTGCCATTTGTCCTCACCTGACTCTCGTGTGCATAGCACAACTACTGTTACAGTGTTTTGTGTATTTAAATTTATTCTGGGCTTTATTTTGTTTATTTGTTGAATGTAAATTACTCTTTTGAGGGTTTTCTTGTGTAAAGAATTCAATTCTGACATTTATTTTGAGAATGAAACTCTGAATCCATCCATTATCCAATCCACTATATCCTAACTACAGGGTCACGGGGGTCTGCTGGAGTGAATCCCAGCCAACACAGGGCGCAAGGCAGGAAATGAACCCTGGGCAGGGTGCCAGCCCACCTCAGGGCACACACACACGCACACCAAGCACACACTAGGGGCAATTTAGAATCGCCAATGTACCTAACCTTTATGCCTTTGGACTGTGGGAGGAAACCCACACAGACACGAGGAGAACATGCAAACTCCACGCAGGGAGGACCCGGGAAGCGAATCTCGGTCCCCCAACTGCGAGGCAGCAGCGCTACCCACTGCGCCACTGTGCCGCCAACTCTGAATGATTTTGTTTAAATATTTTCATGTCTTTTTACCATGCCATGTTTATTGTTCATGGGTGTAGCTGTCTTGGGTAGTTCTATTTTAGTGTGCATGTTCTTGGCTAGTTTCTTTATCACAGTCCATTTGCTTTGACTACGATTTTTGTTTTCCTGATTTGATTTTGGTGAAAGATAAGATGGATTTTGCAATGCAGACCTTTGCCAGGAATTCTGATTATGTCTCTTTGCTCTCAAATTCTCTCTTTCAGACATAAGAGCTTCAGGCCATACACACAGGTGAACTACCATTCCTCTTGGGTTCACTTTTGGTCCAGCCACCTAGGATCAAACCATAAGCATTTATCTTTGCAGTCTATTTCCACTTATGGAACTTAACTGACTTTGTGAATTAAGTAATTTTTGGCTTGTTAGGTTAATAGTGTTGCTATCTACAGGTACTTTGATGGTGCAGTCATTGTGATTTATATATTCTGTGTGGGTGTATATATACTGTAGGTATGTGCTTACAAATATTTCTTTAGTCTTTGTATTCTGGAAGGTAAATTAGCACATTACATATAAACACCACACTGCATGGGGATTATATATATACTGTACACCTGACTCCAAGCAGTAATATTGGGATTAATAAAGTATCTATCTATCTATCTAATACTGTAATGGCACTGACTCCTGCATCAGCTGAGGCTAACGTAAGCGCTGAATTTGTAGCATTTTGAACTGGCATTCCATATACGAGTTGGGAACCTTCAGTGCCCATGGCATGGGAGCCTATTAAAATACTGAGTCTGCCACAGTTGCATGATTACCATACTCGTGTGGCTATAGTTGGTCGTCCTTCTAAGGAGAGCGAATCTACGTAAAAGAGTGGAAAAATGAGCAAAAATCCTTTAAGTTAGCATTGGCAAACACTACAGCATGCCACAATGTATTGACTACATCAGTAAAGTACTCTTGTACTGTGGACTAACTTTCTTCATACTCTGCTCATGAATCAGCACACTTTCTTTTTATTTTTTTTTTTTTTATAGAACTATCAAGATCCCAGACTCAGCTGATGGCCTGGGTTTTCAAATTCGAGGCTTTGGCCCCTCAGTTGTACATGCAGTTGGTAGAGGTAAGTCAGTGGTTAATACAGAAAATATATTAAAAAGCTTGTGGTCTTTTAAATATGGTTAATTCTTTGGACAGCTATGTTGCATTTGTGGTACCAGGCCAGTATTTTTGTTTCTGTGTTGAAATATGAAAAGTGATACTTTCAAAGTTGATGTATCACTTAGTATAAACAGATTTTTATTGCCTTTGTGGGATGTGCAGTGTTTTTCACGCTATGTGTTGTTGAAATACCGTGCCAGTTGATCTTTGTGAGTACAGGAGCAATTCCTTTTTTTAAATTCACACATTACTAGAACAGCAGAATACTATTTCAAAGCAATTATTTGATTAGTGTCCAACTAGGATCTGAACTCAGCATTTTGAAGTGAGATAGTAAGGGAAGGGCACAACTTTGTAAAGCAAACAGCAAAACAGAAATTAAGTTTGTTGGTTAAATGTAAATCTCTTATAAAATAGTAAGTGCCATATAGCCTGTAGACACTTGGAGGAGAAAATAAAGCAGAACTCCAGTTAAAAGCCCTTTATAGAACATATAGACTCACACCCAGATTCGCCCATTGTGGGCCCATAGAACATACAAAGTTAATTTAAACAATATCATAAATTGTTCATTACAGGGAAGTTTAAATAGAAATGAGACAACTGTTGAACGAAATCTGACAAAAAGGAGTACCTGAAAGTAACAAAATACAAGTGGATGGGCATCAGACTCTGAAAAACTTACATTATCATTATCAGATCTCATTATCAGCAAGATCTTTTTGATTTTTTTCATTTGGTATTTTGTATATTTTGCCAATGAATAAGTAAATTCCCAGGATTCCAGTTTTCTTGTTGAGTTCACATACTAACTGTTTTAAAGAGAAGTTCCCCTGTTCAGATGAAATACAACTATAATAAGTACAAAAATAAGTGTGTAGAGCATAGAGGAAGTACATAATAGTGAGGCTGCAGCAATTCTTTCTTAAAATAGTGGAAAATGTTTTGAAAAGTTATAGGTTTATAGGTTAATAGTGGACAAAGCATTGATAATTTTCCACCTTAATATGACTTTTAAAACTAAACAAGTTAGGAAGTTGCAGTTAAGACAACGCACTGCAGCAGGAAATTGCATAAATAGATTAAAGGCATTACAGTAATGACAGTTAATGGACCAATTTCTCCAATTTGCAAAGGCAGAGTCCTGCTTGTTGTGGCCACGGCCTTGTCGGTGGACTATATTGTAATTGGAGAATGAGTGGTGAATTACATATTTAGGATTTTTACTGGAGCTTCATCATTAGCTAACTGTGGAGACAAAGACAAACATGAAATGCACATGTTAAAAATCACGCAACTATTGTTTTACAAGTGTGTGATTCCTTCAGCTTTGTCTTTGTTAAATGTGCTAATTTTACAGTTCAAGCGGCTTATTTTACAGTTTCTTCTTATTAATATTCCATTCTCTCTCTCTCTCTCTCTCTCACACATGTAAATAAATATTTTAATTTTATATTCACAAAAATGTGTTCTGAAGTGTGTTATACTGTGAAACACTTCCTTCATTTTTCAAGTGAAAATGACTGTGTGATAAATACTTTAGTGTATGTTTGCAGATTGACCTTAAGATTATCACTTTTTAAATGAATAATAAACAAACTTATTTTTACCTAAAATCCAAGGATCGCTCTAAGGACAGTAAAGAAATGAGAAGCAAATTACAGATGACCCCTACTACTGAAAGAAAAACACATAGTGAACACATAGTGAACATATCCCACTGTCTGCAAGGTACTTACAATAAATGCCTCAAAGTTTGTCTGCAATATAACTGTACTCCAGACTATCAACATTGTTCAGAAGCTACATTAACATTTGGAGTTTAAGAACTAGTTTTAGAATGATAACTATGAGAAGCTCAGGACTGGCTGTACTTATGGGTGTCATTTAGATTGCTGTATTTGCACGGCTCTAACCCTGGAGTGTATAATTGGTATGCACTTTGTTGTACTTCATGAGATTCTAGATGAAGAGATAAGTACTTTCTGTACTTATGTAGAGTATGTACCCTCTTGACGTTTAAAAAGGCAATAGTTCCTTTATCCTGATTGGGAGAAGAGCGTGAACAGTTGCAAAGGTAGGAGACAAACCAAAAAATAATGAAATATTTTGGTTCTGAGTTATCATTCTCAAAAGATGAAAGGGTGAACATTTATTTGGTGTGCTGTTGTACTGTATTGGTGTTTGTTTCTTATTGTCTCCTTTTCTTTATCTACAATTAAAGGCATAAGGGCTATAAACCCACTTTCCTCATATATGCATTATCAGTTTTGGGACCATCTCTAATTACAGGAAGACGCCAAGGTAGCAGATGCCAAATGATTGCACTCCTCCTGACTTCTTAATTCTGTCTCAGTATTTCTTATTATATCTATATTCATAACTTTATAAATAATCCATGCATATAATTGAGAGCAAACAGTCAAGGAAAATAGAGATTAATAGTGTAATTCCCTTTGGATCTCATTGTTTCCTGGTAGAATGTGTGGTTCTTTTACTTTATATGCATTGTTTTACAGATTTTCTTTTATAGATTCTCTGCATATCACAAAAACAAGAGATCTCACTTCAATACCAGCTAAAAATTATTCCTTTCTTCAGCCAAACTGTGCCACTAAACTGATTAAATCATATGGAATTCTTTGAAAGTGGAAACAGTAGATGTGTTTTATCCATTTTAATTAAGAAGAATCTCTTTTATATGCTGAAAAGACTAAACATATATTGAGTGGTCACTTTTTAGGTATGACAACCTTTTTCATAGCTGGGCCCACATTTTGTCTTGGGATAGTCTGAATGCATCAGGGTGGTCAATGGTTGTTGCATATTAACGGTTATCTGTCAAGAGATCATTCCATCTCATTATACAGATGCTCAATTGGGTGGACATCTGCATAAGCCATTGCATTCAAATGAATTACTGCGAACATACTGGAACCATTCTAGGACTCTTCTAGGTTTGAGGTATGAAGCAAATTCCAACTGAAAAGGACAATATGCAGATACAGAAGACATGAAGGCAGAAACGATGTTCAGAGATACTGCCACAAGTGTTAGCTCTACTGTTGTTAAGGGACCCAATGTACTATACCACAAGAACACACCTCAGTTCATTGTACCACTACCGCCGTCCACTACTATTGACTTTATTAACACAATGTAGCAGTCTGCTACGTATTGTATTTTTGGACAGAGGCCAATTTTGGTACACTTACTATATAACATGGTTGTATTTGAGGAGTTGGGTAAACCTCAGCATGGTTGCTGTTCCTGACATTGTTTGTACCCTCTGTGATGTTGCATTTAGATCCACGTAGCTCTCTCCTCCTTTGAATTGCATACACACAATCCTGTTTACCCAATTAAATGGAATCTTCTACACACTGCATGTGAAGCAGCCACTGTTTGAGGAAACTAGCAAACACTACTTATTAACACCATGATCTGATATGACATGTCAGGAAATGCAAGCTCTACCTGAATCCCCAGAGGCCTAACAAATATAAGGCTTTTAGTTGGCCAACACATCTCACCAGGTTTTCCAGGGATAATATACTTCCACAGATTCAGTGGAAATTAATTTCCTTCATAGTCAAAGAAACAAATTATTGTTTGTTTGCCTATAGAGTGTAATACTTTTCATGTCTTTAACTCTCGTATGTTTAACTGAGAGCCTCAAAGTCCGGTGTGAAACAAGTTGCTCATATTTGATATACTGTAGAATTGCAAAGCTGATTAAATATAAACTAGTGAAACACACGCCCTAAAATAAAATGTAAATAAAAACCTAGTTAAAGGTAAGGAGGTGTTGTTACTGGTTATGTTTTCTAAACAGCTACTTCTTTCAGTTCCTCTAGAAGTTATAATGTATTTTGGCAGCTTAAAGAGAACAAACAGAACATGGGCTTGTGGAGACTGCGAGTTAAAAATGAAATAAACATTACCAGGTGTAGTCCACCAATATAATGATAAACTTGGTTATGAATTCTGAAACATACGTATTGTGTACTGGGGGATTATTAATAGAGGTTCCCATCCATTCAAAAGATAAGGAGCTGTTAATACTTCATACATTTTATAAAATGTTCATTCTTTCACTTCCTGTAGAAGTCATAATATATTTTTTTCCTTTTAGTGGTTCATATACTGTAGAGTAAGCTGAACCCTTCCATTTTGGCAACATATTCTTTTGTTGTCACCATTAAAAAAATACAGCTTCACAGACATCACGTTAGTGATCTACCTTTCTTAAGCAGTGCTTTTCAAACAAATATCGATTAAGGATGTAAAAATTCTGCTTGCATATGCTGAAATGTTTAGAGTATTTGAAAATCTTTTTGTTTGTTGGCACGTAGCTTCACTGTGCTATTAAACTAGCTAACTAAACTCCAGGCGCTTTAGTTACATATTTTAAACATGAAAGATTAGGTTGACATTCTGTTTACATTAGGTGTAATGATTTTCTGCTTACACAATCACAGGTTTTTGGCAAGGAAAATCAATGAATCCACATTATGGGGTTTCAGAGTAGTCCTTTGGATTGTGATAGTATTGCCACCTATGCTAAGCACTCTTTCTGATGGTGCACTGGTTGCTAGGTTACAAAGATACTTTTTTTGCCAGGCATCCACATTCAGGTACAGCTCAGATGTTTGACTGAACCATAAGTCACTCGTCATTGCAAAAAAATTTGCCGTTCTTTAATTGCTTCGCAACCCTCTCTCGGCAATCGCTATATATATGGAGAATGGCCGTATCAGAAAAATATTTGTGACTTGGAAGATTATATTGCACATCTAAAGTGTGCATCAGTTTCTTAAAACCCACATTGTCTACAACTTTGAATGGTGCCATATCCTTAGCTAGGTAGAATGTAACCAATCTCAGTCACCTCTTTCCATCATTTGCTGCTTTTATCATATTTTTCCGACTGCTCTAATGCGTCGGTCTACGACAACTGTTTATGCTTCACGACCATGTGAGATACTGATGAGTGGGGTTGTACTGACCAGACTGAAACAGTCTCTGCATGTTCCTTTGGGTGTCTCTGTTTAAGATGATTAAATAGATTTGTCGTATTGCTCCCTAAAGTGCTGACCTTTGTCTGACTAATTTTACATATAACTTTGCTTTATGCAGTATCTGACTGTGCATAGCTGAACCACTGCCACACTACTGATGTTGAGTCCTTCTTTGGCACAAGCTCCTCATCTGCCATGCTGCTTGTGCATTTTTAACTTTTTCACACAATAAAGCTGTGATGGGGTCATGTGATATCATTTCGCCAATCACAAAGGGAAGTCATTCTGTTGGTTTGTGGACTTGGCACGGATCCATCAATATCAAGTATTAGAAGAATATAAAAGATCATGATCTGTACGGTTCTCTTGAAAAGTAGATGGTGGACATCTTTAAGATCATTCACAATCCAAAATCATCAGATTGCGCACCTCTAACTATGGGTATGCTAGACTGTGATGAAATATAATTACTAGTGCTACAGTATATACTATACACCTTGCACAGTAATGTGCCCTGATTCATCAGATGATTTTATTCTAATGCTTTATACAGTAGTAAATGCAGTGTACAAAAAAGGTGATGACTGCACTACAGTTAATCACATTTCCTAATTAATGGCAGGTAGCAATACAGTAATTGCAGTGTTGTGTGTTTCCCTGTGGGCAACTTTAAAATTTCACCAAAACATTTTAAGACATGTTTTGCCCTTTTCAGATCTTCTGAGAGGCAACTTGCTTTCTGTTAGAGTAGGGTTTGTTATTGCCTTTTTGTTTTTGTTCTGAGCATTTTTAATACGTTCTTCACAAGCAGTACATGACCTTTCTTCATCATTATGCAGACTTTCAAGATGTGGCTCTAATTTCTGAACAATGACATTCATTTGGAGGGACAACAGCTAAACACAATAACTGCAATATTAAGTGCTTGCATTTTAATAACATAAAACTAAGCTAAAGGTTCTGATTTTAGACTTCTTGACATGTAGCTACAGATCTTGACATAACATTTCTTTTGTCCTTTTATTTTATTTTAGTTACGAAAAAAATTGAGTGTGAACTATTTTTCGTCTGAGAAGGAGTATCCCTAGAGATATTCTGTATTTCTATCCTGACATCCTAAAACAATTCTAAAATAAATCTTATGAGGAACAAGCAAGAGATAAAATAAATAACTTTAAATCTTTTGTCAGAAGTCCAATAATATCACTTTCAAAAAGCACATTTTACTGCAGAAAGTTAAAAGAGCACAGCCAGCAGTCATTGGTGTGCTTTCTCCATGAAACACCTCATAGAGGGGACTGCCAAGAGTTCCATTCCGCCACAAATCTTTTTGGACCCTGTTTAAAGTTACATGTAAATGATATACTGAGTGGCCTACTTACTTTATATCCAGATGGTCATTTATGGGTTTGATTGTGGCTGAATATTTTAACAATCAGTTTTCTTGTGAAGTAAAACTTGCTTACAAGGTCATTTCCCACAGGAAAATTCAACCAATGACACTGTAGAAGTGGTTAAATATATTGGCATGTTTAGAAGCATGAGTTGCCAAATTGTTGTTTAATAACATTAACTGAGAACATTTAAATTGTTGCCAAATCTGGCATTAACATTGTTTATGGGCAGTGGGAAATTACGACTTAATTTGAGTTGATTCAGTGGTGTGTGGTCACTGTAGATTATTGGGTTTCCTCATGTCTCCTCCTTCAAACTTGTATTTTCAACATTTTTCTCAACTTGAAGTGTAATGTATATTTCTTAGTAACTGTCAGCTCTTCTGTAATGTTTGTACACTTTAAAAAAGAACCAAAGTCTGTCAGGAGTTACAATGTTCTGACATATATAGTGTCTTCCAGTGCCCATTGATGGTAATTGGTTATTAGAGAAACCATTGTAATTACATTAGCACCACTGAAACCTGTTACTCTGTCCAATAACTTGTTTGTTCTTGGGTTTCAGACAACTGTCAGTTCTGGGTTCAAACATGGCCAAAGTGAAACATGTCAAATTTACCAGCACCCATTTTGTCCATTCACAAAAAAGTTTTATTTTTTCCACCTTTTCCTCTCAGAGATCAACCTGAAATTGTCTTGTGATGCTAATCGTTTATTTGCTGTTTTAAATGAGTCTTCATCTGTATCCTGTTTCTTTCAGAAATTTGCATTTGCCCTTCAGCTGCACATAAAAATGCATTCTGCATAAAAGCCTTAGATTTGCTTGCTCCTTGTAGTTTTACAAGGTACCGTACTGGAGTCACGACATTACAGCCATTCAACTGCATTTTGATGTATGATGAAGACAGCCAGACTTTTTTTTTTTTTTTTTTTTATTCATTCATTCATTTGAAAATCTATTCTTATTGAATTCTTTTTTTATGTTTATGCTGCTGTTCTTTTAAAGTACACTTTCAATCTAGGATTAATATTTCTTGACAATTCATGGTGTGCTCCTTAAGATTCTTTTAGGTAAATGCTAATCTTTATCTAGATGCTAAAAACGAGGTCTTTAAAGTGTTTAGGGTTCAGGTCAGTAACAAGGCACACTTGAGCTCTAAGAATGCATTTGTATTCAGTGGGCAGAAGAGAGACTGTCCTCATACCATCATAATTTTGGATTGTTAAACATATTTAACTTATTTAACTCTGTTGGGGTTAATACTTCTACTTTATATTCAACACATTTTACATTTTTGACTTTTTATTTTATTGGTAACGAGAGACAATCAGTGTATTATGAGTGTGAGTGTGTGTGTTTATGTGTATATATGTGCCTTCTGATGGACTTGCACCCTGTCCAAGGCTGGTTTTCTACCAGATGAGACTGAGGAAGGCACTGCTGCTATATGATTGAATTGAGAAGGTATAACCCAAGGATTGGCAGCCATTTAAATCAGTAAGAAGTATTTATTTACCAAGACCAATATATCCTTTTTAATATATAGGTACAAAATGTCCGGTTAGAAGTTGGTGCAAAATTAAAGCTAACCCAGCATGAGAAGCCAGTCCATCACAGGCCACACTTGCATTCATTCTCACACTCACTCCTGAATAGTTTAAATATACATAATCCAATTTAACTGTTTGTCTTTAAACTGTAAAAATAAACCACTGACAACAGGAGGATGACATGTAATATGGAAAGCACCAAAATTCCTTATGGGCTAAATTATTTATAATTCATCCATTCATCCATTATCCAACCTGCTATAGCCTAACTACAGGGTCACAGGGGTCTGCTAGAGCCAATCCCAGCCAACACAGGGCGCAAAGCAGGAAACAAACCCCGGGTAGGGTGCGCACACACACACCCACACACCAAGCACACACTTGGGGTCAATTTAGGATTGCCAGTGCACCTAACCTGTTTGTGTTTGGACTGTGGGAGGAAACCGGAGTACCTGGACAGACACGGGGAGTACCTACACAGACACGGGGAGAACATACAAACTTCACGCAGGGAGGATCCGGGAAGCAAACCCGTATTTATAATTCAAAGAATACAAAATTATTAGAAGTTAACACATTTGTACTCTACTGTCAGCAGAAGGTTAGTTCTATGCCCTAGCCATTCCTTTCACATTAGTTATCCTACAATTCCTCCCATCTACTGCAGTGGTTTTGGTAGGCAATATTGATAACCAGGGGTGTACTTGGAAGGGAGGGGTCCCCTGGCTGGGCCCATCCTAGGTGTTCTGAAAGAACCATGGATAAAAAAGTATATAATGTCAAAGCTTAGGAGTTTGCTTAAATGTAAATAGGCACTACTCAAAAAGAGCAGGTAGTATGAGAGTATGAAAGAGGTTTATGGATAGCAGCAAAATCCCCAGAAATGATCTGAGATTATGAGTGATAGAGAAAGATTGACAGAGTATACAGTGCCAAAGAATTATACTTGATAGCATTTAGAGAATATAGTAGTATGTCATGTCAAGTAATAAAATCAAAGACAGTCTGGTCCTTCAATGCAGAGAGTGAGGAAAATATATTTAAAAACATTATTTTGGTACCTAGTTAATTTCACAATATCAGTTATTTTCAGTTATTAAGGTAAAACTAATAAAAGATAAAAACAGATAAAATAAAAAATAAAAACTTATTAGCAGGTTTTGTTTTTCACCAGTTTTCAGACTCAAGCTACCAATAAAATGTACCTGTTGTCCAGTAGATAGGTCAGCAGCTCAGAATATGTTGGAGATAGAGTTTGTGTGATTTTGTTGCCACTGGACATTTCTAAATCATAATTGATTTGTCGATAACAACACTCTGCTCAGGTACATAAACTACTGTGAGTGATTTATTTTTATAGAGGATTTCTCATTACAGTGCAAACTGACAGGTAAGCTGTCAATAAAACACCTGCAAAGTAATTTTTTTGGTTATGATCTACATCAGGAATGTTCCAAAAGATTTTTTACATAAAGGTTTTATTAATCAGTTATGTTTCAAAATCAGGATTTCGAATTATTACATACAACAAGTGCAACAAAAGCCAGCTGTTCATCACGTCGGACATCAGACCACATGAACACCCTGGAATTTGGCTTCAGCTTGCATTGTAACTTATGAATAGACCAAAGCTCTATAAGTTGTCATCTGTATGTGATAATTCTGCCTTGTGCCCTGGAAATTGATGAATGGCAGCTTTGAAAGTCGTCCAAAGCTCTCAGAAGTAGCATCACAGTTCAGCATTCATCACCTTCCTATCTTTCACTATCACTACAGATAGAATCTATAATGCATTCACTATTATAACACAACAAAATAACTTTCTACATCACGTGTCACCATTCTAAAATCCTTAATGTTGTTGCTGTTGTTAATTCAGCTCTCCTGCTGCAGTAAATTCAGTCCAACAGCCGGGGTCCATCATTTCCTGCAGTTCACAGGAAATGCGTAAACTCAGGGATAATGCTGTGCGTGCCACTACTGGTGAACAAGTTATCTCAGGGATAATGGTAAAGAGGATAATGAGGATTCAATGGGCCAGTTTGGTGGCACTAATATTTCTTTGAAAACCAAGGAATACATGTTTTTTCATTCATCATCAATTTTCGGGCCTCTGTAGCCCATTGGGGCCCTATGTCTGTTCGTGCTGATATTCTAACAGTGTCATGTGATGGGAAATTGCACTGAACATCTTTTATGTGCTGTGGTCGGGTAAACAATACCACTGCCTTAAGTTTAGTGCAGAGATACTGAGGAGAAGCTTTTTCCCGCATTCCTTCTGCATATTGAATATGGAATTGCATAAAATGACATGTTACTCTGTTGTTTACGCCCTAGCATTTTAGTTATTTATTTTGTTATTTTTTATTTATCACATATTTATAATTCTATTAATGATTTTTGAAAATTTGTAAAATCATGTATTGTTTCTGTCCCTTTAAATTCCTCTTAAAGGCATAGTCACTGGAGTTGAGGAACTAAGCAATTCACTACTATTGTTCAGTATGTATGATTTATATGGCCTTCTTTTTGACTCTCTTTGTTTATTTGGAATGCATTGAAAACGTGTGTTATGCTAAGATTTTTGTCTTTTGCAGCTCTAAAAATCCTTTGTATATTCTTGGATGCCCAACCCTCTTTTGGCTCATTTTTTTGAATTACTGACAGTAAAATAAAGATTTTATGTTGCATCTGCTTGTTTAGTTTTTGACCTCTATCTTGCTGTGACTTACTATCATCATAGGAATGCTAATTCTGATCGGCAAATTCTGTTTGGCTTGCACAAGTGACAGGAAGCAATGGGTGCAAGTGCCAACTTGCTTTTCACTATCAAAGCTTATTCTGATCAACCTCATCATGACAGGAGTCATCCACTCTGAATGGTGATCTGAAGTTCTCATAGAAAACATTTTTCTCCATCCTCTGAAAAGGCAGTCACGGAGCCTAGATAACAACACGTAACATTTCATTATTTGCACAGCATTATGCACAAATGTCACAAAAGTCCTTAGAGTGAGCAATCAATTGAATATTTCATCTGCTTTTATACTTTTTTTCTAATAACCATTACCTTATCTAATAAGTCACATCATTTAGCTCTTAATATTTAGAACTTTGTTACCTCCAATCGACTAACACCACTAGTAATTTCTGACTCATGACGATTCTCCCATTATTCTGAACACTGCTTCATTAAGAGGGCTATTTTACAGATTGTCCTACTGATCTTAGCTCCACTTCATAGGAGGGGGTGTATGGGCTTTCCCTTCAGTTTATCCCTTCTTTCGTGAGGGGAGTTTGTTATTCATTTACCTCATTCTAATCTTGGAAAATTACACTGGTAGCTTCTTTAAGATGAGACAGACTCCCAAGAAACTTGTAAGTGATAGACTCACTTTTATAAAAGTAACATTGCTAGTCACCATCTTAGATAAATCTGTTTTGAAAACTTTGTTGCTTTTGCCTTACAATTCTCCCAGTCTTAGCTCTTTTTAATTATGAAAATGTTTTGCATGAAGCGTAGTACTTAGAGGTGAAGTAGAATGCCATCACACTCCCTCATTTAGCTAGCCTTAGATTTACAGCATTTTTAGCTGTCATTTTTCACAGCCATTTTGTAGTTTTTGTTTTTTTCTTTGCATTGCATTGCTGTTACTGTGGTTTGTATTACTTAGTTTTGCTGACTCTCATCCTTCAGTCTCCCACATGGGTACATCTAGATGTGTATGGCATTTATAACTGCTGATGTTGCCAGTAGCCATGTTCCACATGAAAGGGGCAAAAGATTCTTGTAAACTGTCATCTTTTCAGATCTTGTAAATAGTCACAAAATTGCCCTTTCTTCTTTTTTTGTTACATTCTTGGAATTTATTATTTCTTGTTTTTGTGTTTTTTACTAGCCTTTTTTCTTTCAACACATTGAAATTTTTTATGCTCACTTCCTTTTTCCTCCTTGTCCCAACTTCTCAATATCTTTTTTGCTTTTGTCTTGTTCAAGTTGGTTTGTTTCTGCTTTTCATTAATGATGTGTATTTATGGTCTTCGGGGGCTAGTAACTGATTAGGTGGGCACCTCTTTGACCACATGGCTATCAGGACATGCCCACTAGGACTAGAAACAACCAGAAAGACTATGCAGTCCTTACCAGAACCAGTTAAGAAACAATGAATTAGGAGTAAATTATTTACTGAAAATGATATAGAAAATGAATAAGAAAAGACCAATCAAGGTACAGACTCAAAAAGGAAAATTAATTAGCACAACTAATTACTTATTGAGCAAAAAAATACAAAGATATTTTTTTACAATCCCAGATATTAAAAAACTAGCCTGCACAGCACAACACAACACAACAAAAAAACTAATTAAAACCTTCAAATACTTTTGCAAATGTAACACAACCCTACTCGTTATCCAGAACACTAACCCAGCAATGAGGTCAAGAGCAAATTCAAGAATTAAAAGCCAGAGGACAAAAAAAACTACAAAATGTTAAGGATTAGGACACCTTTTTAGAAATGGTTGCTGTTTTAGATAACTTTTTTCTGTTCATCTATTATGAATATTTTAAAGGTGTAAGGTGTAATATAACCATATATGTGTTTGATATAAATGGTTTTTCCTAAGTGAATTGTAAATATTTTTGTTGTCTAATTTTACGTGTGCCACATTGCCATTCTGTAGTTTCAGCGCTTTATTAGTAGGTTGGCAAGCCACATTGCACTGTTGCTAGACAGACAACATGCCACATCATAAAATCTCTACTATAAAATGCCGTGCAGCATTAAAGCTCTTTATCTGAAATTTTAGAGTTGGATTTGCACTGTTGAAATTGCGATGAATAATCCCCTTACTTCCCCGGGTTCCCGGCCTATTTCTGCCTTCATTCACAAACCTTGAACACCCTTAGACTTGTTCTTTTAGTCTCTGGTTTTCTGGTTATTGATTATTTCCAAATGTGTATCACAGTTTTACCATCTTGTGTCTGGTTATAATGTAGTCCTTTTTAACATTTCTTGGCAATTTTTGTTTAGACTGTATGATTTAGCCCTTTGATTTTTGATAAACAAGTTTTTAAACCTTTAAATCTTGACCGTCATTATATTTTCTCGAAAACATGTACATCTTCTGGTCCTTGTTTAGCACATCCTTGTATTTGCCTCAAGTCTTCGTTACCAACAAGCAATTCAGAGAGGATGGCTGGAACTTAAAAGGCATGTTTTGGGTACTCGTGACTGGCATAACAGAAATGGTAGAAATCTCTAAACAGTAAGGACTGTAGAGGAATGCCACTGGTACAGTGACAGCAAAGCACAGACGTAAGTGCAACTCTTTTATGAGAGCTCAGGTGGCTTCCATAATCAGCAGCACACCTGAGGAAGTGGCATTGATTAAAAATCTTAAGGGGGGCATTGGAATGGGGGTAATGATAGAGAGAGCTCCAGCCCAAGAAAGGTAGGAGTGCCAGAAAAGTGATGTAAGCCCTTGTGGGCTATCCTTCCTTAAATGCACAATCACAGGAAGGAGGGCACCGAGACTTCTAAATTGCCCTTTACTGGAGGGCACAAAACTCCTTTCAATTGATATTGATTAAAACATTGAGATGAGAAGCTGAGAGTTATCATTTTAAACTTATTCAAAGAACTAATATGTTAAAACAACAGCTATTCAGAATATTCTATTGGCATCCTAAGTATTATGGAAGCAAAGTCTCTGCAGGTTATAACCATTGCCACAAATGATGTTCCCTCTCAAACAAATACAAAATAATAATACCAAAAAATCATGTTGCCAGCGCCACCAATCAAAGCATTTATCCTCAAGGTAACTTGTGACAGACCTACCACTGACGCCAAGTAATTTGGGAGAACAGCAGGACATTAACACATATGCAGCTGGTATGACATACAGCTGCATTTCAAGTAAGAGATTATTTTTATAACATTATTAACACTTTTTCTCTTCAGTGTACAGAATGTTTTTTTCATATTAATTCCTTGGACTGTGCACTGCTTTAGCACATGTAATATTTTAAGTTTGTGATGTTTCTTACATTTATAACTAATATGTTCATTTTGTAAGACATGCATTATGTAGGTAAGTGGAAAACTAGGAAAAGTAAAGATTTTTTTAAAAATATGTGTTAACTATAATATCATGAATACTGTAGGCATGCTATTTCCATTTTATGGAAATGATTCCTGTGTGTTTGGTGCAGTACAAAACTAATGTAGATGATGTGTAAATGTATTTCTGCTAAATATGTCCAGAATTAATTAAAAATAGTAATGAAATAATGAATTTACTTTCAATCGATATCACATTCTCTTTGCAATATTATTTCTTCTTGGCTGTGAGCCACGGATACATATTTTTTTCTTGTTAGTCCTAAGGATTGTCAGGTATCATGCGGCATGCTGTTTTTTATTCTCTCCTCACAGAAACAACTGAGGTAGGTAAGCCCAGTGCTTTTTGTAACATCTCCTGAAAAGCCCCATTGTATTTTGAACTTGCAGATAACAGCAACAACATTTGTTTATGTAGGAAATTTTCATACAAAAGTTGCAGCTCAAAGTGCCTTGCAGGAAGTAAAAGAATGAATTACATTTACAACGTAAATTTTTTAAGAAATCAATAAAATCAGCAAATGCATACAGTACATAAACTATATTAATACATACCAACAGAACCAGAGAACGGCACAATTTCATAGTATAAGTCTGCTGTGTGGCCAATAAATGATGAAGAATAAATGACCTCCCTTACAAACACTATGGTCAAAGTAATCACTCAGTCTTGTGCAGCTTCATAATTCATGCTTTACAGTGCATTATACATTATTGTGGTTAAAATAGAATCAAGGAATGCACTTCATGTCATAAGGTAGCATACAGTGTAGGTGCAGCCAAAGAAACAGTTTTGAGAGGAAGAACAACAATATTTATATATATATATATAGCACATTTTCATACAAATGATGCAGCTCAAAGTGCAAAAGAAGGAAACAGTGGGTAGAAGCGCAAGGCAGATCATAGAAGCTGAGAGTTAAACTAAACACAAGAATCTGACATGTCAGTGAAATAAAGAAATGATTAATTTGCCATGTAAATCTGAATGTTTAGTCTGATAGATCAGTTGCACTTCTCTAGAGTAGATACCCTTAGGTCATGTAGTGAACAACAATGGAATTTGAACAGCCAGAATGCTGACAGATAAAAACGCCTTCACGTAACCCAACACCACTCAGTAGTTCAACTGGCAGAAACAGCCCCACCACTGTCAAAATAAATAAATTGAATGTGATGCACAGTTTTATTGTAACTGTCTTTTGGAAAAATATTAATGACAATTTTGTACACAATAGCAGACTCAGGACTTGGCTTCCTAGTACAGTATCATGAAATGGTGAATGGACTGATAAACAGGTGAATGAAAGGGGTAGTCTATTAATTGATCACTGAATTGTATTTAATCAATCTGTGTTATTTGTGAATAGTGTCAGTTGTGCTTTAACATAACTCATTTGTGTCACTACTTACCAGTAAAAATATACTCTACCATTTGCCTTTTGTCCTTTCCCTTCACTCCAATATATGACATGGCCTGTAAGTGTAATGTTTTTTTCTCATGGAAAAATACATAAAATGTTCTCAAATACCTTGCAAATATTTTTCAATGTGTAATATGTTTTAAATCAAAATAAGCATTACACATCTGCACCAGAAAACAGAGCCTTACTTGCCTCATACTATACTGTGTCTGGACTTTGACACTGTTTTATTTTGAACATCAGAAGTACACTTTCTCCGATACCTCACAGTTCTCTCTTAATCAGAGGTTTTTATAATTTTCTGAGCCCCTATTAAGGTCATAGGGATTAAAACGTCCCTTGCTGGTGTAGGTAGAACGTTATGCTGGATGTAGCACCAGTTGCAGGGCATTCGTATATGTGTACACCTCAGCTCATTCACAACAGCCAGCTAATGGTAATTCCATCTTTGGAATTTGTTGGAGTAATTTGGGCTATCAATTGGTGCACATTTAGTGTTTAATTTTGTTCCCAATGCTATCTGAAAGCCTTTTGTTTTTTACAACTCTGTGCAGGATCAAGCAGGTAGATGAAATCAAAGAGTGAATGGATGGACTTTTCTAAATACTAGTTTATTAACAGATCATCAATTATTTTAATAAAATGCTTAACATTAGATTATTTAGTGCAGAAAAAAAGAATGTTTAGATTAAATTTGGGAAGAGTTGGAAAGCAGTAGCTTTAATTTTCTTGGGCAGGTGTTTGGTTTGTTGTTGTGTCAATGGATATCAGTTGACTAAAACTTTACTTTTCCATGGATTATATTTTTTTAAACTGTCTATGTTTTTCTTTTAACTTATTTACGTAATGTGTCCTTGAGAATCATGAAATACACTAATAAATGAAATGTTTTATTATTATTATTATTATTATTATTATCTATTTATATAATTCACTAAGGCAAGACAACCATGGAAAGCTCACTAAGCTGCCGACAAGTGAGACACCTATGGTGCACGCAGGAAAGAGCCACGCTCACCAACTCCAAGATCATTGGATACGACGACAACTCACAGGGCCACGCCTACCAACTCGGACGCGACGACACAGAAAAAATGGCGTCATTTATATTCGTCTGTCGTAGAGGCCACATGCAGTGCAGGTCAGGTTAATATCATGTGCATGTCATGCACCTCCGAACTACGTTGACTGTTCATAGAGGCATGTTTCTAGCGGAGGTGAATTGCCATATGCAGCGTGTGAAACGGTTTGCGAGGGGTATCCCATGGGATCCTTAAAACAATCCTTTACAACTGAGGTTGAAGCACAATGAAGTAAGCAGTCTTTAAAAACCAACTTTTCGGTTATGACGCACGACCACGTTTTACACGCTACATACAGCTATTCTTTTCCGCGACAAACATGCGTCTTCTTAGATGCTCCTGCAGGAACACGGAAGATGTTTTCCTGCCCACCAACGCTCCTTTTTCACCGGACAGGGTCTACCCTCGCTCTCTATGCATTCACACTGCCTGCCCATTTGCCCGGACGCAAAAACTAACCGACCACCCAGTTAGTCCCTTTCGTCCGTGGTAAGAGTCCACATGCATGTCTGAGCCACGCGGTGTTTGTTATGCCGCTAGTTCACTATTGTGTTGTATTTTGCTCTCTCCAGAGTTCCATCTTTTCATTCACTTACTGTTGTATTCTCACACCAACCCGTTTTAGACATCTGTGTCTTTCCAGAAGTGTTTAGCATTCAATAAATAATTATGCATGACATTGACCGTGTGTCTACCCAGCGCAGACAGCCGTGGGTAAGCCGTTGAACCCCATTCAGGCTGCAAGCCGTGGAATTCACACTAAATGTGACTCATTACGTCCCTACACTTTGTGCACACCCACCTCCTACCGTGGTCGGGTATCTTGGTGGATTATATATAGAAAAGCAGCCAAAACCGAGGGGTATCCCATGGGGTCCTTAAAACATTCCTTTACAACTGAGGTTAAAACACAGGCAGTCTTTAAAAAAAAGAGTGTTCAGTTACGACGCACTCCTGCGTGCACCATAGCAAACTGTTTTACACGCTACATGCATCAATTTGTTTCAGCGACAAACATGCGTCTTCTTAGATGCTCCTGCACTTTGTTCACACCCCCCTCCCACCTTGCTACTACTGTGATCGGGTGTCTTGGTTGGATTATATATAAAAAGGCAGCCAAAACCGCACAGAGCAATGAAAAGTCTAGAGTTCCATCTTTTCATTCTCTTTCTGTTGTATCCTCAAACCCTCCCTTTTTAGACAACTGTGTCTTTCCAGAAGTGTTCAACCATCATTAAATAATTATGCGGCGTTTGTTATGCCGCGGGTTCACTATTGTGTTGTATTTTGCTCTCTCCAGAGTTCCATCTTTTCATTCGCTTACTGTTGTATTCTCACACCAACCCGTTTTAGACAACCGTGTCTTTCCAGAAGTGTTTAGCATTCAATAAATAGTTATGCATGACATTGAGCGTGTGTCTACCTGGCGTGGGTAAGCCATTGAACCCCATTGGGGCTGCAAACTAAGTCCCCCTAAGTACGACTCATACGCTCCCACTGGTTGCGTCCCAACCCTTTGTACTCACCCCCCTCCCACGTTGCTAATACCGTGGTCGGGTGTCTTGGTGGATTATATATAGGATAGCAGCCAGATCCGCACAGAGCAATGAAAAGTCTACGTCAGTCACAGGTACATCTGGACTGTGTAAAGACGGCGACTCAAGTGACGAGCTGGAGGTGGGCACATGAGCGGGCAGTGCATACCGAACGAGAAATCAGCAGACTAGCATGACAGATGGAGCTGAATGGACGTCATTCTCCTTTCCTCCTGTTCCACACTCCGCGCTGTGCACCCCCATCCCTCCGTCTGGCAGGAGAAGGCGCGAGGACGGTGCGCCAGTTTTCAGTCACTTCAGACGATTGTGTGTTGGTTCGTTCCATGCATTGTTACAATGTTGCTTTTCTTGCTGATTTATTACATTACTGATTTTTCAAATGTTAATTTTCTCCCTCTGCTTAAAAATCATTAAAAAACCGGCCTGATTATGCGGTGTATGGTACGCCGCGGGTTGGCTAGTTATTATTATTATTTGGCATACATTTATCTCATAGTATGGTGTGTTGGCAGACAATATATTAAAGCCAATTGTTTTTGTTATTGTGTTCCATGCTGCATGATTTTCTATAAATATAAAGCACTCTGTTACTATAGAGGCATAAGTATTCATTGTAGTTAAATTGTTTATGATGGACATTAAGAGTTAATATGATTATAGTTATACTAGAGAACACAAAAAGCTATGTAAGAGCAATATTTTACTAGCAGCAGTGAACATTAAACATGAAAATGTGTAAAATTAGGTCCAGCACCAAATAATAGATCACACATTCTGAAAGGCTCCATTCTGTAGTTGTTCTTAAGATTCTCATAATTTAAGACCTTTTCTTTAAAATCTCCTGATAAAATGCAAAAGTCTACAGATACATAGGACAGGCAGGCGAACCTAGGTGGTCTTAAGTGCTTCACAGATCTAGGCTAGAATAAAGAGACATCTTAAAACATTTGCTTCAGAGCGTTCATCAGCCAGTGTTACCACTAACTCTTCAAGTACAAACTGTACAGCCAGCATTTTTCTTTGTCATACTATATGACTGTCCTTAATAATTAATGTTGACCCTTTAATGGAATTTATCATTTGCTTTATTTTTCATATACTAACTGAAAGTGTAATGTTCATGGGTGTTAAACAGAAATGTGAAGTGTTAATTTGTGAGTCTCAGAGGGTGGTTCTAGTGGCTGAAGCACAGGACTAAAATCTGTAACGCTGCGAGTTTGATCTGACCTTTGAAGCAATCCTGAGTGAGCCATTTAACTTTTTTTTCCACCTTACCACGCGCAGATTTTTTCCCGAAAATTAGCATTAGAAAATCAGGTGCGCGTCATACATGAGGAAATGTAATTCTGTAATGTTTACTCGCTCGCTTGCTCACGCTCTCTCTCTCTTGCTCGCTCGCAATGGTGAGCCATTGTACAGCACCTACTTGAGCAATTTCAGGTTAAGGGCCTTGCTCAAGGGTCCAATGGAGTAGGATCTCTTTTGGCAGTACCAGGGATTCAAACCAGCAACCTTTTGGATACTAGCGCAGATCCTTAGCCTCAGAGCCACCACTCTGCCCTAAACTTTCCTGCGCTCCGAATGGAATCCGCTACATGTGAACAGTTGTACTGTAACTGTTGTTCACCTGTGTCAACTTTCAGTTTGCTTAACAAGATTCATATTGAACCTGATATTCACATTGTTCTGTAAATATTACTCTTTATTCACTTATTCATTTAAGATTTGATTATTATTTAACAAAAGTAAATATTTGGTGATTTTATTATACCTTTAGGAACTGTGGCTGCCATGGCAGGTTTACATCCTGGTCAGTGTATCATCAAAGTGAATGGAATTAATGTCAGCAAAGAGAGCCATGCTAGTGTCATTGCACATGTCACAGCCTGCAGGAAATACAGACGACCAACACAGGTGAGGTCATTTAGTTTTTATTTGTATTTTGTAATTTATTTTTGACTGTCAGGTGCATAGTTCATTTGTTTAAATACATTTTCAGCAATGAAATGGCTTCAAGAACACTCTGACATTTGTTAATGTGGGTGAGCTGTTCTCTTACTGAGGAAGTAAATTATGTAATTCTGGTCACTAAATATACTTCTTGGTTTTATGATTACAGTGTAGCTTTGACAGCAAACATTATTGAAAGCATATGCTAGTGTGTGTGATATTTTAAAATGAACCATTGGCTTACAGCGTCATTATTAAGCTTGAAGCCTTTGACATGCTTTCAGATGTTTTTAAAAGTCATCAAAAGCCAATGCAAAGAGATATTTTTAATATGAATAAATGACACACATATGTAGCATGTATTCTCCACTTACACTGTGACAGCTTATACTGCAGGGACATTGAAAAGGCTTAAGTGTCCTCATTTTCTGCAAAGGCATCTTTAATTCTCTGCTCTTCTGCTCACTCATTATTATGCTCTTCCTTTATTGAAAAGGGGATTCAACGTGGACTTCTCGCCTTAATTTTTACTTTCTTTTCTCAAACATTTAAATGCAGGTTTGAAGACAAGATATTCACAGATATACAACACATTCTGGGTTTCCTTCAGCCATATATAAGTGAAATAAAAACATGAAAGTCAAATTATACGCTGATTGGATTCCCATATTATTGACTTCTGATTTGTGAAGGCAATTTAAGCAGTTGGGCAGGCACCACTGGACTGTCTGCATGTGCTATTCAGAGTGAGAATGGGGAACAATAAAAGTTGAAGTGGCTTTTCAAAAGTACAGGGCATGCCAGATTGTACAAAAGCAAACGAGTAAACCTGCTGAGGGTTTTCATGATCAGTTGTGTCATGTCTTTATGAAAATCCCACTGCCATAGTAACAGCATCATGGTGATCCCAAATTTTCCCCTGAATGCTGTTGCTAGCATTTTGGAGAATATTAGGTACTGCTTAATTGTTTTGGTTCCCATGTGTCATTTTGTCTGAATTGTCTGAGTGTTTTTAGCAATGTGGTTTATTGAGAAACATTAGTAAAGTAGACCAGCAAATCTGATGATTTTTTGTTTTTTTTCCTCACACTTCTGAAAATTCTATCAGTTTCTAGTTTAATACCCCATTTTAAAGCTGTTCATTTGTTTCTGTTTACCTCAATGTCATCTTGGAATCCAAGTGGCATGGCTATTTTGTGTTGTTTGGTTCTCCCCGTATTCATGGGAGCAATCCCAGCATTCTGCTGGAGACAAGGTTCTGCTGACATCTTAATTGGTAATGGGTTTAAATGTCATCCAAAAATGCCATTGCATCCAGCTGTAGAATCCTGAAAATCCTTCTAGGCCTTGTCCTTGTGATTTATTTATGTTTGATCTACTGGAATTGGCTTTGTGCTCTTTTTCCCTGGTTTCTGATTCCCATCTTGTATTTTGTATTTTACTAATTAGGTTAGCATGATCTTTTGGTTTTGACCTCTGCCTATTTGACCATGAATTTCTTCTTGTCACTATCCTTCAATGTGCCCTCACTGATGGGACAGCCTGGCTACTCGTAACCTAGTGTTAAAGCCACACTGGATGAATGGAATGAGAAGGAAAAGATCTGTCAGGAAAGCAAAGGCTCAGCAATGGCTAGAGGCTATTCTCAGCGAAATTCCTAGGTGTAGGGATGGCCTCTGTATATATTTTGAAATTAAGAAGTATTGTTTTCCTATTTAGGTGTTTTATGAGCTATAATTTTTAAAGTGACAATAAGTTGTTTTTAGCAGCCTGCCACATGATAGTTTCCATCTCTCCTCTTGTCTGGTGGTTACATTTTTATCTGTACACTAGGAGTAACTTTCATTAGCTTTGAAACAAACATAAGTGCATTGATTATTCACTGGATCATTTTTGTGACTTACAGCAGAATCATTACTAGGCCATTTTATAAGTTTATTTAAAAAGAATTAATTTGTGCAAATGAACATTGTTAAAATTAGTTTTAAATATTAAACATTCAAAATGAAAGGAAGACAGTGACATAGGAGACAAATGTCAGATATTACCAACTTTAATGCTTAGTATTTGGCATTTTCTCTGCATGCTAAAGATTGTTAAACAGATGATTGTGCAAAATATGATTTCATACTGTGTTATTGAGAATTACTGGATGGAAAAACATCATGCCAACTTTTTTTTTGGAAATGAATACTTTTATATTTATGTGCAATTGTTGACTTGCATATACTCTTTCTTCATTAAGGTGAATTTATAAAATAACTTCTGATCGTTATATTATACCATACTTTTATTATTGAAATACACAGAATGAGCCAAATATACTTCTACAGTGTTTGATGTCAGTGGTGAATGAGGAGAACATGAGGGCAACCCTTCTTTTAGGATTCTGAACACCATTTAAACACTGCACATGCTTTAATGTCTGTGGCAGTCACTTAGGGTCCACACAAGAACCGAGTTCCCTGAAACTTCTTAAATCCACTCAACTATTCTGTCACCTAACATTTTACCTGTCACTATGCACCCAAAAAGCTGTATATACCCTTCCGTGAAACATTTCTTCAATCAGTAAATGTGCCTTCAACCAAAGCTCATTTGCTTCTGTCTCTAGTTTCATTATAAGCTGGTGACATCCTGAGGTCTTCTTACTTAAAAAGATGATGCTGTAGCTCTTTCTTGAATGTCCAAACTGATTCTGTGAATTATTTTTCTGCTTTCCTTAGACCTGTTTACTATTTTTCCTGTCTTGTGGCAAACATGAACTATATGCTTTTGATTCCCTGTGACTTTCATTGAATGTAAAATATAGAATCAGATTTGAGATTTTTGAGATTCAGATTTGTTTTCTTTTCTTTTCTTTATGAACATGAACAGTCACATCCTTCAATTTTTTTTATCTTACAAACATAGTTCTACATTGTTGGGGGTCAGTACTTTTCCTGTTAAACAGAACCAAATCCAGTCTACTTTGTAATTAATAAATCAGTCACCTATTTCCATCAAGTAAATACTAAAATAGGGGTTGTTTACTGAGGATATTCAAACTTTAAAACTGATCTCTGATACATTTTCTTTTATGCAATTTCTTGTAAACTACATCTTCAAATTGAGAAACTCTATTCCAACTTACTTATGTGTTTTTTTAGCAAGATTCTATAAAATGGGTTTACAACAGCATTGAAAGTGCCCAAGAAGATCTGCAGAAAGCAAATCTGAAACCCCCTGGGGACGACTGTGGTGATGTCTTTGAATGTAAAGTAGAAGGTACCAGTTTCCTTTGCTTTGTTGGGGTCTGTTTATTCCCTTGTATGACTTGTCAATAATATTTAGTATTGTTATGAATGATAGGCTTTTTGACCAATATATGCACAGCATTTTAAAATCCATTAATTCAGTTTTCCCATGTCCATATCCACTTGCAGGAAGCAGGGCCTATCCTGGCATCAGAGTATACAATGCCATAACCAAATCTGGACAGCATGACAGTTCATTGCAATACATACACCACAGCACTAACTCACACAAGTCCTAGTTTTTAAGCATCAGTTAACACAGCAGTGGGCCTCATGTATAGAGGTCACTAGGGCAACACCACTCCTAAATTAAAAAAAGAAAACAATAAAATACACCAAACTGTTGTCAATCGATATACTATTTTCCTCCGTTATAGGGATCACATTATTTTAGTGACCTATCACTACTATAGTTCACTGGTGCTCAGTCATAATATGATCCTCACTTAATCCTGCCTGTCAAAGGGCAACATTGAATTCACCCCAGATTTTCTTATAGACAATATTGAGACCTATAAACATAAAAAGTGCAATTCCTAAGAAAAGTATAGGGCTTTTTATGTCTAGCCCCTGAGGTATGTAATATGTATGGCATACGCAACGTACAGTACACCCTTTCATAATTGAATTGTGTGGGACATCTAAAGATGGCCAGTGTAAACATTACAGATGTTCTTCCAAATGCTAATATTTTGCTGCAACAACAGCTTAAGTAGGAAATCTCTGGCTGTGAAAGTTTCCATTAAAGAACTTGGAGCTCCTATATGAGATATTACAGTTAAACAGGAGACAACAACAAAGTGAGGAAATACGTAATTACGATACTTCTCTCTGAGCAGGTATTCCAGCAACAATTTGCTAGCAGGCTGCAATGTAGGTAACAAACTATTTTGTTTTCCATTCTTGCTTTTTTAAACAACTCAGACTGATAAAGCAACCTCCTCATTAGGTCAGCCCTACAGAAAGGAAAGTTTTCAAACAACACAGATCAACATTCCCAGATCAGGCAGTCAGCACCAACGCAGAGGTATGTCCTATGCTGAATAAAGCCAAGCTCATCACTTAAGTTGGGTATCATTTAGAATTTATTGGAATCTGAATCCGATTCTGCTTCTCATTTTCATTTCTAATTGACTCTTGATTCCGATTCTAAAATGGTTAAAATAAAAATGGTTAAAACATTTTAATACCAAAAAAACTTTATTCTCTTTAAAGAGTTCTACTTAAAAATTTACAACAAAAGTTACTAGAAGCAGTAAAACATAAACAGGGGCTTTCAAAATAAATACAGATAGATGGGTAACACATACATCAGTACAATGACTTCTGCAGCACACTGGTGATTTTACACAGTATTCCTGTTTATTTCAGAAATACTACTTATTTTAAGATATAAAGGAATAGTGCTTACCGCATTTTCCAATTCTTTTAAACTATGTCCCATGTTAGAAATGAATAGAGATTTGTATTGGCATCCAATGTAAAAATCCAAGCATGCTTCTTCAGTGTTTCCTTCTTTCTTCCTAGAAGTGATTGACAAATTCAGCACTATTGCAATAATAGATGGAAAAAAGGACCATGTGAGCCTGACAGTTGACAATGTTCATCTGGAATACGGAGTTGTGTATGAATACGACAGCACCGCTGGGATCAAGTGCCATGTACTCGAAAAAATGGTTGAACCCAAGGGCTTTTTTAGCCTAACTGCAAAGGTACAGTGTTGCTAAAAACAAGTTGTAAATACAAGATGGCTATTGGGCTGAATTTTTATCCTTTTCTCCAGCCGAGCTTTGATTTGTAGCAAGCAGATTAAAAGAAATTGAAAAATACAGCTACAAATATTTTAGGTAATTTATATTTCCCTTAGGAAATTAGTGAAGCTTTCATTTTCTATAATGTATATGTGGTGAGGCAAAAACAAGCTTTATTTCTGCATCCTAATAGGAGAAAGCAAATGTAAAATAAAAAAAATGCCTGGAAGCAGTGTTTGGAAGCAAAGTTCTCATTTAAAATGAGCTAAACAAACGAGTGTCCCACTAAAGGTCGGTTCCTGCATTGGTCTCAAGTTAGACTTCATCTCCCTGTGACCCCATGTTGAATGAGGAAGCTTTGGGAAAAATAATGTTGGTGGATAATAGATTACAAATTTAACCATGTAATGTGAGGTTGATGTTTAAACAGAAGGATTATTCTGTTTTAACAAGGATGAACAATAAATATTGGATAAAACGAGACATAAAGTTATTAGTGACCGAGAGCGATTTGTTCTTTTCAGCATTCATGTCTGGTTTAGTTAATTTAACCTTATTGTCCACAATTAGAAATTTGCTTTGATCCAGTGGGCAACATACACATTCCTAAATGCATACATACATAAAGTAAACATTAATAACATATTTGTGT
Source organism: Polypterus senegalus (assembly GCF_016835505.1). Classification (NCBI taxonomy): domain Eukaryota; kingdom Metazoa; phylum Chordata; class Cladistia; order Polypteriformes; family Polypteridae; genus Polypterus; species Polypterus senegalus. The sequence goes on from NC_053158.1 coordinate 50,681,901, forward strand.
ACACTTCTATAAGAGTTACTTTTTTCAACAAAATTGAATTTGGCCTATTTAAACGTTTTATTACAGTCGGTATAAAACTATTTCTACTCCCGTTTGTTTAAAATTTTGGCACTAAGTATCACCAAACAGAAGATAAAACTTGGAAACAACTATTCAAGCAGTTTGTCTGCTCCTTTATAATCATACCCGCTTTATGCTCTTATTATACAGTTCTTGTCCAGAGAGAGCAGGTCCCAGTTGGATTATTTATCTTAGTGTATTTTTGTTAATCACAGACAGTCCCCAAACAGGCCAGAAATGAAAAAAAGTCAGTATGCCCTCAGTATGACATGTATAATAATTCTGCAGGATGCTGGATGAAATGTTCATTTTCCTCAGTCTTCTTAATAAAGAGCTGTGCTGTTGACATTTTAGATTTTTTGCATTTTTACATTAAAGTTCAAGCTATTATTCGCTATAGTTCGCACGTACTTAAAGCTTCTAACTCTCCTGACTTGTTCTCCTCTGAGGACCAGTAGTTTTACTGCTTCAGAATTCTTCCTAAAGTTAACAAGCAGCTCTTTTGTTGTCCTCACATTTACTTGAAGTTTCTGCACCACCTCTGCATCCCCTTGGCCTCTTCTTCAAAATGTGCCACATTGTTAGAGGTGCCAGTCAAAGCTGTATAATCTACAAACTTGATAGCAAAACAATTGCTGTCTGATCCTCTGAAGCTGATAGTACAGATAGAGTATAGGGACAACACCTTGTGCCTTGTGGAGATGTTGTTCCAGAGATGTTGAAAGAGATCTTACAACCTTTTATTAGAATTTCTTTATAAAGTTATAAGTTAAACAGTGATAATAACGAAGATTCTTCTAGCAGAGTGAACTACTTTCTCCACCTTTTAATATAAACAAGTTAGCAGCTGTCATTGAGAGCTAAACTCCCCAAGTACTTTGTTTATGGATGAAAATGGAACTTCACTGAAGAACTCCTACACAAGAACATGTAAATTGCCCCCAGAAACAAAGCATGGTCAAAATTAAGTTACAAATGCTACCCACTCTCTGATATGCCCACTGCTTCGATATCTTGTTTTTATAGAAAGAAGTCCTATGGTATTTACAAAATAAGAATTGTGAGCCATGTTTTACACACAAACAACAAAGTAAAGTCCCTCAATTAATTTTCAGGGTAAGAGAAAGTATGTGAACTTCTTGGAAATAACCACATTTATACATACATTTGTTTTAAAATATGGTCTGATCTTCATCTAAGTTACAGTAATGGATCAACACAATCTTTTTAACTAATAACACACAAAGTATTGTATATATGATCATTTTGTTCAAAAGCACCTCAAAAAGTGAACCCATCACCCTCAAAACGTTTTTCTGATGAAGGACATGACCTACTGTACCCATAATGACTGATTGAATGCATAACCTTACTAGTCACTGGTGTGTCTGTGCTTCTCACAGAAATTCTACCAGTATACAATTTCAGAGCTTTAGAGTTTAGTAACCTTGTCATCTTATATGCATTTTTCCACTTTCATAACCAAACAAATGAACTGAAACCAGTATAATTAAATTTGCATTCAAGTAGAAAACATTGTTTATTTTGGCCCAACTTAAAACAAGAAAGGAAATTCCTTGTTATATTTATAATTTAATATTCCATACATTTTCTCTCCTCCTTTTTCCTACTAAGGCACATGGGTAATTCAATAATATAATGACTGTGAGCTAAATAATGATAAAATCATCATCTAATATAAATACAGTAAAATCTATGTATTCTCCTCTCATTTTTCTCAGTCTAGAGTTACAATTAGTTGGAGCCTTTCCAAGAGTCTCTAGGTCGAAGACAGGAACGAACTGTCAAGTCCATTACAGGGCACACTATCACAACATCATCTGACTAAACTGTGGTAGTGTAGAAGGAAAACAGAATCCATGAAGAGCCTTGCAGTCTTCATGGATAACATAATATAACATGCAATCCTCACACTTTCTTAACCCAGACCCATGTCTAAGGAGAACTGGAACCTACCCCAGCAGTACTAGATCCAAAGCAGAAATCAACCCCAGTCTTTCACAGAGTCCTCTCACACGCACCCACACACCAGCTCAGACTCGCAATGGGCCGATTTAGAATCAGCATCTAAATTAATATGCATGTTTATGGGATGTGTGAGGAAACCAGAGTACTTGAGGAGAAAACCCCAACCTTACACAAGGAGAACACGGAAGAACCCCACACAGGCAGATATTAGGCAAAATAATTGAAAATGTGTTATGTTGTATAATGATTGTAATTAATGAAGTAGACACACTCAGCGTGGCTTTCCTCAAACCTTCTTTCCCACTCTACAGTGCATTATCTGTCAAAGATCTATGTTTAAACTGTGGATTCATACTCTTCTTTACTCTAGCTGCCTTCTTGTGTCAGTGCCCTCTTGTCTGGTGCTGACCAGCTTCATGAAATATGTGGAGAAAGTCTTAGTATTACCTGTTTTTACATTTTCACTTTTTTTTTCATTTTTGGCATGCTTTAGGAAATGCTTCTACCACTTTTTTAGTTTAGATTTTTGATATTTAAATAATGGCAGATAAAATCTGGCTTTTTAATAGGCATTTTCATTTTCTTTTTAATTTGAGAAAAAATAATAAGATCTACTATATAATAAGCACTTTCTATGATAAACTTTCTAATGGCCATTGTACAAAAAAGTATGAAATTTAAAATATTTCCTGGCCATCAATACAAACCATCTGGCATAAGTAACACATAAAAACAATAACATTTTTGATTGTTGTATTCCTTTAACTCTTGCAGTGTTAATACTTATACTGCTTTCTTTCTAGAACCTTGGTAAAGATGATTTAGATCAGATCAGATTATAATTTTTTTTAAATATATTTTTACCATGGCCCTCCTTCACCTTTCATGTATAGAAGCAAATTAGTGCAGGGTCCATGTTATATCATGCCTTTTTTGTGCCACTTTATATAAAAACACAAAAATATTCGTTGTTGAGAAACAAACCAAAATGTCTATCTTTAAACCAATATATCTTTTAGTAAAAATCATGACATTTACATATAGACTGTGGCTAGTCTCAAAAGGATTGTTTTACGTAAGACCGAATTAATATTTTTACAACATCATTTAGCAATTTATCTAGCTCAAGATAATTAGATTTTCTGCTTATTCATTACAGTGCCAGACCTTAGTACTGTTTTAATAATATGGCCTATAGAGTTATGTGTGGAGTTTAATTAATGTAAACTTGTTTGCTTTTCTGATTACAGATACTTGAAACACTGGCTAAAACGGATGAGCAGTTTGTGCAAAGCTGTAGTAGGCTGAGCTCAATAAATGATATCATCCCTGCAGAACTTCAGACCAAGTTTGTCTTAATGTGCAGTGAACGACTTGAACGTGTGAACAGAAGGATAACAAATTATCGCAAAGTAAGTCTGGTAAGCTTGAAGTGTGGGCTTTGTTTCGAATGAATTGCATCCAGTGAGGCAGTAAATCGATATTAGTATGTGCTAACATCAAAGACAATGAATACACATATCATAAAATCACATAAATTCAGGGTGGAGATGTGCTTGAAGGTGCAAGATCTAACTGTACTTCATCTCTCTGAGACATAGTAAGCATCTTATCACTCATGCAATATGCTGTCCCAAAGGGCAAGTACAGAGTGGGAGAAAGTTCACCCCATACCAAGAAGCAAAGTTTCAGAACTGATGTGGTTTATTGAGCTGAGGCAGACTCTTTCCAGCTCATTCTTTTTAACTTACTGCATGACTTTCAGTTTCTTTCTTGCCAGTAAAATCATAAATTATATAAACAGAGCCAAACGAAACAGTCTTTATCACCATGACCTTGTTCATGCATATCTGCCCCATGTATACCTCTGCAAGCAAAAGAGTGAAGTTTATTACAACAAAATCCTAAACACTGAGTCATATGAGCCATGTATGTAAGTTTTGTGCATTTTATTGTTTTGTTACAAAATTATTCTGTTTTATGAGATTTATTTTTCACTTTGACTGAATTTTGTTTTTATTCTTTCCTTGATTTTTTTTTTTTTACACAACATAGTCTGGAAGCATCATGTGAGCTCAATCTTCATGCTGGTGATACCATGGAAGTGACACCATAAATACTATGTAACAAATACACCACGTCCTACACCTTGGTGGATACTCTATGTCTTAAAATCTCAGTAGTGTAGTTTGCTTCTTTCCATGTTGGCCCAAGCATTAGAACTGCTTATGGGTTTTTGACTTTTGTTTTACCTTTGACTTCTGAGTAACATCTTTTTTCTTTGTTTCTTGGTTCCCTGAAATTTTTCAATGTCACATTCTTGACCTTTTGCATTCCTTAATCGCATCTTGCTTATGGAAATCATCTCTTAGTCTTTCTTTCAGTTAGAACACTGCTTGTGTTAAGAAACAGTATTAAAGCTAGGCTGTCCATGAACATATACATCCCTTGGAATGGATGACCATGGAGATCCTACTTACAAGAAAAAGGAGCTGCTAGTGGTTTATTGTCTTATTTCACTGAAACAGCATAATTAATTTTTTTTGTATTTGACCAAAATAAAAAAGGAAAACATATAATGCCTAATAATACCTATAAAATATATAATACCTTTAAACATATAAACACAATATCAGGTAGAAACTCTTCATGCTTCAATTGTATTGCAACCAGGATGAAGGAACACCATGATGACTAGCTGTCTTTCATTAACCATGTTGCTATGGTGTCTTGGTCTTGTAGATCCGCTCTGTACAACATCTAAATGATCAGACCATATCTGACTGAATATACAGCACAACTCCTGGTCCAGCTCTTGCCTTGTCACACCTGGACTACTGCAACTCTCTGCTGGCAGGAGCACCAGCATAGGTCGCGAAGCCAATGCAGATGATTTAAAATGCAGTGGCATGTCTGGTGTTAAATCAGCCAAGTTGAGCAAATCCACACCTCTCTTCAGATCACTAGAATGACTTCCTGTAGCAGCACGTCTTAAGTACAAATCTCTGATGCTTGCCTACAGATTAGTCAGTGGGCCTGCACATTTATATGTGGTGTGACAGATAGGGGGCAGTATCGCTCCCTTGAACCCTTGTCCAAGTTGCCAGACACCAGATAAAAGTCCAAATGTTGACTTTATTAATACAGCACAGTGCATAAAGCACCCTCTCCTCCACAATACTCATTAAATACTCCAATACAATAAACAATAATACTCCACCACTTCCAGACGCGTTGCCCTCCTACCACCCAGCTCAGCTCACCGTCTGGGAGCTCCCACAATCCTTTTATTGTCCCTGACCCGGAAGTGTTGCAATCCCCAGTCCATGTGATCTCCTATCACTTCCGGGTCAGATAAAAAATCCTTTTCTTCACCCCGGAAGCACGTCATTCCCCTTGTCCATGTGACTCGGACGTACTTCCAGGGCGTAGGGTAAATAAACATTGTTCCTTCCTGCAGCATCTCCTAGTGGCTCCCTTGGCATCCAGCAGGGCTATGTATAAAAACTGCAATGTCCATGATGCCCTGTTGGTCTTCGGGGAACCTCCATACTGCAGGGAGGGCTCCACCTGGCGGCTTGGGGGTATTGGCCGGGATAAATGGCCAGCCATACACCACAGTGGACACATTTGTGAGATCCTATGCTCTTTCTTGACCACTCAGGTCTGCTGTTCAGTGATATCTGGTGATGTCACCTCTACGTGGCATCAAATCTTTTCACTTGCAGCTCCTGGCTGGTGGAACAAGCTCCCAACCACCTTTCGAAACTCTGACTATCTCAATGTGTTTAATTAGCGTTTGTGTTGGGTGAATTTCTATCTAAGCGATATTAGCTATTAGGTTTTGTAAATCTTGGAATTTTAATTAGCTTATGTTCTATTCTGAGCCCTTCACTTGTGGTAATCAGTATCATTCCCTTGTCCTATAAAACTTGTACCCAAAAAGTCCCCAGAATGATGTTTACTCAGTTATGTTGACCACTTTTGTAATTCACTATGGATAAAAACATCTGCTAAGCAATGAAGGTATAGTAAATATAACACCTTCTATCACATACATATAAAAAACACTGACAGTAATAAATGAAACAGTAATATATAAAATGGATGTTAGTACTATCTGTGATGTTACTGTTAGTTAAGGTCAAGGAGCTGAGCCCAAGGTAACATGCAGTAGCTCAGTTATGAGACTTGTCAAACCAAGAAGTTAATTACAGCCAGTTGTCCTTGGCAGTGAAGGCCATCACATTATTGAGGAGGTTTTGGGAGAAATTTTCAACAGTTAATTATAGTATTTGAAGTGATCCCATCACCCTAAACAACAACAGCAGGCATTGGCAACAGCTGAGTGCTTGGTATGAATTCTGTCTGATTCAATCAGACTTTAAAAAAAAACACCCAGTCCATACCGAGATGACGTTCTCTCTGTGTGTTTCTCTTTTCCAAATGTTCTTAATGTAATTGCCAAGTTCAGTGAAGTAGGTGATAGCAGGTGTTGTCTCAGAGACTAAGAAGCAACACATTTGAGTTAGTACTCAAAAAACTAGAAAAACACACAAAACCAAACTAAAAATGAACTGAGGATGCAAGTCGCCATCATCTTAAACCTGCACCATCTTTTTAAATATCATTTTCCAGTGGCTTTCATTTGCATGTTTACACAGTTCATTTGCAGCAGCAACTCAATTAACAATTTATAAAAAATCTTTTCTTAATTTAAATAATGTCACATTAGAACAATTTACTGTATAAAGGTTAACTGATTAAGACCTGCTAAAAAACAAAACCTTCCGTAATAATAACACAAATTAATGATACATGTAGTTTAAAAGTAATACAGTAAGTACATAAAATATTGCTTATCATTATCTTTCAGGTAATTTTACCATAAGATGATAGCTGATCTCTATTACTGCGTGTGATATGCTTTCATTTTATAGCAATTGTATTATTGGTTTACATTATATTGCAGAAAATGCAATGTGCAGAGTTCAATTAGTAAATACAAATTTAGTTTCTTCATATGTAATTTTTCATACATAATTTTCATATGAATTGTTTTTGCACATGAAATCTGTTTTACATAACTTACTTATTTTGGAATTTTCACGCTTTTTATTCCTTGGCCAGATATTTTTGGAAGTTCATTATTACAAATAAAAACCCTAGCTAGAAATTATTATGAGTGAAGTTGATATACCAGTGAATTTTAATTTTTAAAATGTACGGCATTCAGCAGGCATTCAAAAAAGTATATTTACCCTATAGTCCAATTAAAAACAACTAAAATTGTTTATGTCAGCCATGTTTATTTACTCATTGAAGATCCTTTCTCCACTCTGCCCAAAATCTAATACCTGTCCTCTCTACAATACTCTGGAAGGCAGGTTAGATTTAAATTTAACAGTACTCTATTGTTTTATATCTTAAAGGGGGAAGATATTGCTGTCCATGGCACTGCACAAAGGATAGTGGGGGAAAAATAAAAATGTCACATGTTTTCTAAAATTCTCAGGTGTTTTTCAACAAGTGAAGAAATCATCAGATCCAGGATAAGAGAAGTAAATGTCCCCTTGGTGATACCCCATCCATCTTCAGCAATCCATGCTTAATCAAAATTTAGGTTATTCTTTCTTCTGCAAAGTATTGGTTTTGTTATTTATACATTTTAATGTCAAAAGTTGTATCACTCCCTGAGAAACATGTATTATAAATGTATAATGCTTAATAAATGTTGTTTGACCATCCATCCATTTATTTTCTAAACACTTTATCTAAATCAGGACTCAAGAGAACTGGAGCCTCCTCCGAGTTCTAAGGTGCAAGCCAGTAATGAATTTTGTTAGGCGTTTACAATACTTAAAACTTGTACAAATAGGTGAAACACTGGATATCTATTTTTGGTGGATTTTTTTTGTAATTCAGCATGTATTGTAATGACTTTGATAAAATTAAATCTGATAGCCAATGTAATAATTCCCAGAACAGCCAAATAAAAAAAAGACATATTTTTACAAATTCTTTGTCAAGTGAAAATAAACAGCTGACATAGAAGCTGGATAGAAGTGGTAGCTAGGGAATAACTTCCACATTCCTGAATAAAACATAAAGTTGCATAAACCTTGAATGATGCTTTACAACAAAGCTGGCAGCATTCATCAGACATTCTTTATGAAATTTGACAGCCCTAAAATTTGAAAAGGTTTGACTGCATGTTTTAAGTTGTAGGCAGCATGGATCTGGAATATTCCATAAATATAGTTAGAACTGCTATGTGACATTTAACTCCATCCATCCATTTTCAAACCTGAGCAAGGTCACAGGGAAGCGGGAGCCTAGCATTAGACCCAAGACAGGAACAACCGCTGGTTAGGGCACAAGTCCATCACAGAGTGAACGGTGTCACACACACAAACACACACACACACACACACATATAGTAGTGCCAGTTTAGCAGTGCCAATTCACCTAACATTCACGACTTTAGACAGTGGAAGGAAAAAAGCACCTTGAGGAAACTCATACTGTCAAGGGAAGATGCAGGCAAACTCCATACAGGGAGCATCTGGGATGTAAACTCTTTGTTATGAGCGAGCAGCAGGTTTGCCTAGTCGCAGTGTCCAAGCAAAAGCTGAATATACCTAATATGTATAATTAATTACAGTATATCATCTGGTGTTGTACTCATTGTCTGTTGTATACTGTCAATAGTCGATTAAGAATATTATTGAATGGTGTACATAGGCCAGTAAACATGACTTATCACATAATCTTCTTCTCCATTAACTGTAAAGTCCATCGACACCCTTAGTCTCTTGAAATGTCCTCCTCCATTCTTCTCTTTCACTGGATTTTTTTTTTCTATAATCTTCTGAAGGTCGTTGGTCACATCATTCAGCCGCCTAGTTTTCAATCTTCATTTACTTATTTGTCTGCCTAGATAAGCATGCACTGCCTTCCTAGGTCCTCTGCAAGTTTCCATCCTCCCTAGGTGGCCTAACCACCTAATTCATCTGTGTCTAATGATGCCAGTCAGGGCAGGTTCTTTATATAGTAGTTTCAGCTCATCATTTATTCTTGTCTAACACATCCGTTTTCACATAACAGGACCATAAATCCTTCTTAATATTTTCCTCTCCCAAGCATTTAGTCTCTCTTCATCCATTTTAGGCATGACCCACATTTTACTACCATGTATAACCACACATGGCAAGAACACCCAGCATGGATTCAGATGACGGAGGTCATGTTTTACTAACATGCTGGAATTCTATGAGAAAGCAACAAAAGGCTACGGTCAAAGTGTAGCATATGATATTATTTATCTTGACTTTCAGAGAACATTTGTTAACATAGCACATTAATCGTTGGAGAGCAAACCAAAATACGGTAAGTTGAAATTCAAGGTGTAGTGTGTAGATGGTGCAAAACTGGCTAAAACACACAAAGCAGAGGGTTACAGTATGAGGAACCTTTTCAGAATTAGTTGATGTTAAGGGTGGTGTCCTTCATAAGCTAGGTGGATTGTCAGGAAATCTAGAAACAGTTGAATTATTACAATGACACTTTGACAGCATGCAGGCCACAGCAGAATTGTGGCAGATGGAATTGAATGCAAGTAAATATAAAGCATTACATGTAGGAATTAGAAATGTCAGATTTGAATACATAATGGGAAAATTGAAGGTACTCATAACTATCAACTTACAGGCATTATTCAGAAGCCATTAAGAAGGTTAACATAATGTTAGGTTATATAGCATGATGTGTAGAGTACGTCTTAGGAGGTTATGCTTTTTAGTTTAAGCCTAAGAAGATTAGGAGGTGACATGATCGAAATGTTTAAAATTTTGAAGGGAATTAGTACAGTGCATTGAGACTGTGACTTTAAAATGAGTTTATCAAAAATATGAGGCCACTAGTTGGAAACTTGATAATTGTACATTTTGCAAAGACATTAGAATGTTTTTTGTCATATAGAGTACCACAGGAATAAGTTACCAAGTAGTGTGGTAGACAGTAGGACTTTCAGGACATTCCAAAATAGACTTGTTATTTTGAAAAAAATAAGTGTATAGGACTGGCAAGCCTTGTTAGGCTGAATGGCCTGTTCTCATCTAAATTTTGCTAATGATCTAAAATCTGACAGCCTTATGATTGATATACATATTGTTTTTTTCATATTCCATAACTGACATAGTGTAGATGACGTTACAAGATCATTGTAGCCCCTGTTCCCCTTGTGCAATCCTACATTCATTTCTAGGTTTTGTTATTGTGTTTTATGTGAAGAGCACTCCCAAGTATTTAAAGGATCTGACCATCTTGAAGGAGTAGTGGTCAGGCTTCTGCCTTTGAAACCCTTCCTGGATATGTACATGTGCCTGTTTTTACTTTCAATAATGTCTTTTATCTCTAAATACTGGTTAAATACAAAAAGATCCTGTTACATCTTGAGTGTCCTCACAATCATAGCCATTAGTTTATGTCAGGTTGGTAGAGTCTGTTGTTAACTAAGCCGTTTATGTTGACCGCTACTTTCCTGATGGCTTTATACAACTGTACATCAACCAAATATATATTCTAAGGGATGTTCTTGCCTCAGAACCACAATTTATTTGAAAGATATCTGAGGTCCCTTAGTTCTAACTTTACTTTCTGTAAGTGTCATCTGTGCTAGTTACTAGTAAAAGACAATACTGTATGTTACTGCTACTAAAACACAATGATAGGCTATGGAGGTAATCACATGCCTTGTACGTCAATTGTGTGAAGAACATTAATAATTGGGAAGCTTGTTAATATATAAATCAAAAAAGTATTATTTGCTATCTGTAATTTCATTTCATACCAGTTTAATTTGTCAGGAAATGCCAGTGAAATAAAACCTGTACAGCAATTTACAACAAGGCTCAATACATTTGTTTAAATGATATTGTCACTGCAAGGAAGATACATTGGAATACATTCTCCCATTTTATTATGATAACACCACCACAGCCTGGACTTTAAGATTCTTTCATAAGTTCGGTAAAGAAGAATGGTCAAATACTGTCAAGTTTGGATGTGCAAAATTGGTAGAAAGCAAACTCAAGAGACTTAAAATCATAATTACGATAGAAGTATTGCTAATAAGTAATAACTTGGAAGTACAAACTAATCTAATGTTGATACATCAGTTACTGTATGCTGCATTTATTATATGGTTTATGCTGATATACTGACAAAATATAAATATTACTTTCAATAGAGTGTAAACCTTTCGATACACACTATATGTTTACTGGTTTCTCCTGGTACTTAACTGGGAGAAGCAGTTTAAATAAATGACTATAAATGGATCATTCATGGGATTTTAAATGCTGTTTCAAAGTTAAGTGGTTGGAAGCATTTCTTCACATTCCTAACCATCAACAGTATGCAGCTAATATGTTATATAAGTGAATTACTTTTGAGAAAAGCTTGTATATGTTTTTCACCTTTAGATAATAGTATAAAATATAATGTCAGTTATTATCTGAACTTTGGATTTAGTAGCAATGTGTAGTAACTAGAACTTTAACACACTTAATATGGCATATGTGTCTCTCAGGACCAGTTGGTTGTAAAATCAAAAGTCAGGAAGACCGTGAATATGTTTCTGTATATATTTTCATCCTGTGGAATTTTATCCACAGGTGTTGTGCCTGGAGGGACACCTGGGGCTGTTTATGCCTTGTGAAGCTGATAAAATGTGCCATGAACATTGACATAACTACAGTTTCCACAACTGCAAGTGATTCTTGCTTCTAAATAGACTGCATTAATCACTTTATTTTATTTTTAATTTAGAAGCCATAATTAAAAGAATCTTGCATTATTTACCTGTAATAAAGACGGCATATGTCTGTTACAATGTGTTTTAATATCAAGGTGTACTATCCAACAAAATCACTCTATTCGATAATATCATTTGTTAAGGTCATTGTAAAAACACAACCTTGACTAGAAGGTAAATTGTTACTTATCATTTATTATCATTGAAACACTAAACACTTTTTATAAAAAATGCATATTCAAATTACTGAAATAATGCACAGTTTGTGATCTCATTAATTTTCTGCTCCCAATTTTCCATTATAGACTTGATGTTAAGCCAGAGCCTGTGAGCCCTTGATGAGGTAGAAATGCCAACAAAAAATATTGCTTGTGATGCACCTTCCAGGCTATAAAGGTGTCAAAACACCTTACTGCGAAAAAGTAATAGTATCGACACTTCTGTTGCTCCATGATTCTCACACCTTTTTAAAAATTTCATGATTAAGCTGTCCTTCTATAGATATGCTGTTCCCGACCTTCAAACTCTTATTTCACCAAAGACTGGCTAAAGAGTTCCATGAAAACCACCTGCTTCATGCTAAAATGGCACAGGGACAGACCAGCCTGTGAGTTGTCATTCCTTTTGTGGACTAATTCATGTGCTAGTACATTCCCAGTTAATGTTAGTAATGCTGTAGGAATGATGATGGACTTGTCTTCAAGGTAAATTGGCTCTGCGTTAGTGTGTGTATGCAAGTTGGACCTATGATGGAGTTTACATTCTCATACCAAATCAGTAGCTTACCACAACAACATTGGGTATTAGCCTCACACAGGAAACCAGGGACGAGAACACTCACACTCACAGAATAAATCCTGAACATTTTGGTGATATGTGTAAAAAAAAAAATCATGGTTAAGACATGCCGACGTTATGCTGATAACTGGGCAATGAGTATGATCTGAATAGGTTGAATCCAGGCTAACGTCTGTGCTGCCTGTTCAATGTGGTAATAATTTGTAGCTTTATTTTGTAACCTATGGACATATTACACAGTTTTATGGACAGTTTGTACTGATTTGTTCATCACTGGCAATTAAAACTGAATAGTGACACAGTCCTAAAACACTATGAAAAATTCTTTAGGATTATTGTCTTTAATTTCTGGTTTTCTAATGTACATTTGTTTTGTTTGTAAATAAAAACTCTTGTATATGTATAATTAGTTAGTTTAATATCTGACCACAGTGACCAACAAGGTGTTCCAGAGAATGTAGTGATACAGACTTTGACCTGTATTGCATATGAACAGTTTAATATGTATGATTTATTGTATATGTTTCAAGTCATAACCAAATTAATTAATTATTTTTTAGTAAACTTTGCTGAATAAAAAATACTTTCACATTGTATTTCACTTTCATAGTGCAAGTACAAAACAACAACATTACAAGTTGGGGAGGACTGGTAGCCTGTCCAGGGCTGCTTTCTGGCCACCCAGTGCTGCTAGCATAGGCTGTGGCTCCTTGCAACCCCAGAAAGAATTAAGCTTGTTCCAGAATTATATGCTATGTTTGTGTGTTTCTGTAGAACTAGGTTTTAATTCTGTTTTTTGACTATGCTAATGCATTATTAAAAATTTAGATTAATTTTTAATTTTTTGTAAATGTTACTTCATTTTAAAAACTTTCAGGCTGTCTCTAAGTATATAACATTTACCTGCTAAAACCATGTAATGCAGTATAATGTATGGAGGTCACTTATGCAGATTTATCTAGTAGTAAACTAGTAGGTTCAGGCACTGAATCAGCTAGCAACATCCTTGAATGTTATTTTACTGAATGGTAACATAATAACTAAAACAGGTTGAAAACTGCAATAAAATGTAATGTATCAAAACAGTGTATTTCTGAGTATAAGAATATTATTGTTGGAATGTTGCCCTTGTAAATCTACAGTATAGCAGCTTGACACAGTATCTAAAGCTTACATGAAGCTGAGTCTCACATTTCTTTATATTTGTGCTCAGTTTTCCAGGGTTCTTAAAAACAGAGCATGGCCAACATTTAAACAAGCCAAGACCAAGATCTCCCCACTGCACAGCAGTGATTTCTGTCCCACTAACTGTCACATCAACATCATGGAAGTATCCTATCCTAAAACCACCACTTCTCTTGGCAGTGCATTTGGAGTGCAGCTAGACAACCGGAAAAACTCTACACTAGAGAGAGTCAACAAAACGTCAGAAACAGGTGAGCGTTACAATGCGGCTCAGCACAGTGCCAGATGTTAAGCCTCAGTGAAAGTATTGTTTTGTAGGCATGACATTGAAAGCTGACTCCTTCCATGCAGGAATCTTTAAATGGCCATGTTCATGTACTCTGTACAGTGCAGAAAATGATAAGTGGGTCCTAGAAATGATGTTACATTATCTTCTGATGAGTATTCTTCTTTGTTTAGTACACAGATCAAATCTTTAGAGTAAATAAATAGTATATTTGAGCCCAGTTTTTTATTGGCATACTACATGATACCTTTTCATTATCATTTACCATTGGCAGTTTAGTAAGGTGATTAGTTATTATATATCATAGCACCAAAAACTAAAAAGCTCAAATAGGCCTTTTACAAGGGGGACCCAACAATTCAGCAGAATCAGCCAATAGCAGGGAGTAGGGTGTAGTTATTGAGTATGCCGCTAAGTATCATATGCCTACTGTTTGGTTAATCAGTCCACTAAGTTTTATCCTGCTGAGTTCAAAAGTGAACATTACTGGAGTTTGCATTTATGCAAGTGACTTAGGCGATTACTTTTTTCTCCAGTTGAGAATGATTTTCAAGAGACAATGATGATTATGTTTGTTGACATTGCCAGACCTGTTTATAAAGAGTTGGTTCTGCTAATCAGTAACATTATTTTGAACTGTTGAGGCATCTACAGCAAATAGTGAGGGAGAAAAAACCTGGAGAATTGGCTCAACCAAAACTGCATTTTGGACCGTGACAGTGTACCCACGCACGACATGTTGTCAAAAAGTTTTTGAACAAAAGTTGTTGCTTCACACCCCCATATTTACCATATCTGGCTCCCACTGATTTTTTTTTGTTCCTGAAATTAAAACTGAGACAGAAGGAAAAAAGATTTGCTACCACGGGAGAAATTCAGCAATATACGCAGAAGGTTATAGACATGGTAAAAAAAAAATGAGTACAGAAAATGTTTCCAGAAATTGGAGTGTATTACATCTCAAGGAGATTATTTTGAAGGTGAATAAATAAGAACTGCTGCAAGTTTAAGAATAATGTTTCTTTTTAACAGTTTTGGGAATTTTTGGGTCCCCATTTACAGTATATATATTAACAGCATTAGCAAGAATCGTGTCAATAGATGCCATATTGATGTTTTTGTATTGCATCTTGGTTCCGAGTCTCAGCTTCAGTAAAATTAACGACCATGTAATACATTAATACAACTTCTCACTGGTAACAAGGACCCAGGCACAAGCTGGCAAGGCCCCTTTCCTGTTTTGTTTCTATTTACATTTTTCCAAAGGTTTCTGAAATCAGCTGTAACATTTTTAGCATGGTTGCTTCCTGTTCCTTATGTGAAACCTCTGTGAGTTGGGAAATGTCTTAGTGAAGCTATGATAACATTGAGGTTTGTAACTGGTCACAGCCTGTGTTGTTGTAAAGATGACAAACCAGTTCTGAACATTTATCTTTTGCATGCTATTTATAAACGTTTGCTGCATTTTTTGGGTTGTTTTGTTTTCTGTAGTACTAACATTTTATGGAAGTTGGAGTAATTAAGTGTAGTTTGTTAAAGAATAAGTGTAAGCACATTCTACATATATTGACTGAGAATGGAAACTTCAAACCGAAATAAGGTGCTTTGCACAGGTAAATATGGAAGTTGGCAGAAACAGGCATTTTCCTGTCATGACCATTTTGATCTCTCCATACACAAAACTAGATGGAAGTGAAAAATTAAAGTCGCAGAGAGTCTAAATGCAACCCAATACGATTAGTCAGTTAAAAAAAAACAGGAATCCAAGATTGATAAACTAGTTCATTGGACAAAAACAAACTGCTTTGCATGTTCCTCATTGTAATGAACTCTAATTTCTTGTTTGGCGTTCTTATATTTTTGTTTTTTAAATCATGTGCACTATACTGTACATCTTGAGTTGCTTATTGACTGTGTGTTTTGCTTAGTCCCTGACATTTGCATTCTTACTCTTCAGTTATTTTTTTGACTGAGGTTTACTTGCAGTGATTTTGCCTTGTTCCCTTTCCCTATGTTATGATAAAAAAACCCAAAGACATTCAGAACGTGGTACAGCATCTTGATAGTGTAATATCTGTTGGTTAACTTTTACTCTGGAGGCTTAATCAGTAGAGTGAGTTGCAATTAAAGGCAAAAGAAGCTCTTGTACTTCTAGTGGATAAAATGGCTTTCTGGAGTGTGCAATTTAAGACAGTTAATATATATTTAATTTTCTGAAGTCTTTGAAATAAAGAAAAAATCACATTAGTTTCCTTAGAATTTGAAGCATCTTCTAATTAGACCATACTGGACTATTGATTAAACTCAATTCATCCATTTTAAGAAAGTTTTTCCAGATTATTAACAAATGTGATTAATGGTAGTTTATCCTAAACCTTTATATCATGTGGCAATTGTAAACAGAGAGGTAGAACACTGGATGTGTTTAATATGGCAGGAAGGGAGTTCTGTCAAATGCAGCTCTGCCAACATTGAGAAGAATTAATAGATTGCTTTGGGAGACAATGCAACAGGACTGTTTTTTAATTGAACAGTAATTTTAATTTTGAATATTTGTCTACTTTTTCTAAACATAATATTCTTATTGTATTGATTCTTACTGTATAAAATTCTCCTCTGGCTTTGGTTGATGTCATTTTCCGTGACTGAAAATAGCTTTGATCTGCACCTCGTAAATGAAAACAATAACTACCATCTGCATTGTAAGCCTCCTTTAACTTGAACAGATTTTACACTTTTATTTTTATAAGTAGCGGTTTGACATGTGCCTTTTGCTTTGCAAGCTATTTTTTGTTTCAGTCTGGCAATTTCTTTTGAACTTTGCCTTTGCCCTTTCTAAATGAGGACTAAAGGCTTTGTTAGTGTGAGGAGTCGGTCTTCCAAGAAAAGGCAAGCAGAATACAGAGGAACAATTTGCTGTTTAACCTTTGTTTAAGTAAAGCAGATGAAAAAAAAATAAAAAAGAAAGTCAATAACGCAATGAACCTAAACAAATAAAGCACTATCAGTTCATATAAATGAAACACTTTCTATAAAACTTTACTTCTATTTACAATTTGAATGCTGTTTTGATGTTTAAGTATTAAATAACTGTATTTATTTTGACAAGATTTACCATAAATGATTTATAACTTAAGTAAAACTAAATTTATTTGTAGTTATTTGCATTTATTAATATGAACATTTACTATTTATTTTAAAATAATAATGTATACATTGAAAACTCTAATTTAAAACTCCAGAAAGATACTTTAAATCTTTGTTTTCTGGTTATATTCTCCAAATATGTTTTATTCTTATAAATTTGCTACTTTATCAGGATCCCCATTTATATTGGTAGGAGGTAATTCGAGGGAGAGGCAGAATGGTGAGGTAGTGACTACTGTTATTGCCAGTGTCCTGCATTTGAATCCTTCACCCAGTTTTTGTCTTTGTGGAGTTTTCCTCCAGGTGGCGCCACTAAATTGGTCCAGTGTTTGTGTTTAAGTCCAGTTGTGTCTCAAGATGTCCTAGAACTCTGTTTAGAGCAAACTCCTGTACTGATCCTCAGGCCTTAATTGTATTAAGTAAGTCTGAGAATGTTATGTTACAATTCAGTGGAGTCTGAGAGTGCTAGCATCGACTATATTGCATAACAAAGGAATCAAGTATGTCCTTATATCTTATCTGTTCATTTTTTCTACTTGTTTTTTAATTGGTGATGGACTGTATTGACATTTTTTATTTGAGAGTAATATTGACCTTCAAGTTTAAGTTGCTATATTTTCATTCCAATGCGAACTGTTGTATACACTAAATGAGCAAATTCACAGAAACAGTATACTAATAAAGTGTATGGCCTCCTTTAGCTCTTGAAACAGCCTCAATTGTTTGTGGCACAGATTCCATAAGATGCTGGAAACATTCATTTGAGATTCTGGTCGATGTTGACGTGATCTTATAATGTAATTTCTGCCGATTTGTCAGCTGCACATTCATGTTGTGAATCTCCAACTCTACCACATCCCAAAGATGTTTTGTTGGATTCGGGTCTGGTGACTGGGAAGGCCACTGAAGAGCATTGAGCTCATTGTCCTGTTCATGAAACCAGTTTGAAATTATTTTTGCTTTGTGACGTGATGCATTATCCTTCTGGGTTAACCCATTAGAAGATGGATAAATTGTGGTAATGAAGGGATGAACATAGGTAGCAGCAATACTCAAGCAGAGCATGGCATTTAAGAGGTGATTGATGAATATTGTTTGCCAAGAAAACATTCCCCACACTGTTACGCCAAAACCACTAGCCTGGACTGTTGACATAAGTTAGGTTGAATACATGGATTCATGTTCTTGGCACCAAATTCTGACCCTACCATCACCAGCAGAAATTGAGATGTCAAAAAGAGTTCTCAGTACTACTATAAATCTGCTTGATCTGCTGTATTGAGGACCATTCACTACAGATTTTGGAATTGTTTGTATGCACACTTTCTCCTGAGAGTATCTAGTATCTCACTCCCATATTGTGGTAAATTTAGATTTTTATTTTTTGCTGTTTTAACATACAGTTTACCTCAATTTTTTTTTCTACTAATTGACTATCTGGTTACATTGGTCAACAAGCATTTTGCTACTGGGATTCTTTCACCTGTACATTAACAAATTTCATTTGCACCAGTAAAGGTGATGCGTTTCAGCATTTAAGAAATACGTTTGGTCTCGAGAAAAGTGAAGCCAAAATTAAGGAAGGTGTTTTTGTTGGCCCTGAAATCTGTGAACTGATGCTTGACGATGAGTTCAAAAGGAAACTGAAGCTAACTGAATCAGCACCCTCATTCGTGCAGGTTGTCCAGAATTTTCTTGACAGTCACAGAGCAGAGAATAATGGTGAGCTTTTGGAGAATATGCTGAAAGTATATTAGCTTACGGGAGCCAGAATGTCACTGTAGACACATTTTTTTACATTCTCATCTCGACTTTTTTCCACCAAATTTAAGTGATGTCAGAGATGAGCATGGGGTAAGATTTCATCAAGGAACAAAGGTGGTGGAAAAGTGATATCAGGGAAAATTTACTCCGAGCATGATGGGTGACTGCTGTTGTTTCATTTAAAGAGAGACAGGTGTGCAGTACAAGCGCAAAAGCAATTGCCTCAGACAATTTTGAGCACAATGACCTTGCTTTTATATTGAGGTAAATTGACATAAATATTTTTTAAAGTGTCTCTGGTATAGTCTTCTGGTTTGTTTTCAGAATAAACACATTCAAACAATTTTGGTGGGACAGAGTTCAAGCTCTAGATATTGTGTTGATATATTATATTGATATTCAAAAGTGTCAAAACGGCAATGATGTATATCTCAAAAATCTTATGTGCTAGCTTAATTCCGATTTCAGATAGGAAAACAGTGTAAAAAACTTAATAGAGAGCTGGTCTGAAGTTCCCAGTAGCAAACAAAAAATATTTTTTTGTACACCAGTGTATCAGATACAAAAATGCTTACTGAGTTTAGACTATACTGTACCACCGTAATGTACAGTACATGTACTGAAAAGTACAAAACCTGAACATGTTCTTGAATTCTCTTTGTGCAAATGATTAGCATAGTACCAAAATAATTAATTATATCAATCATACACAATGATATACTGTTACATGTATTATTAATTGTAATAATGAATTACTTTTTTCACCACAAATTAAATTAATTTTAATATATTTGCAGGTAAATTAAACCCCATGGTGTACATGCAGCATACTATTACCACAATGGCAGCTCCTTCAGGACATAGCTTGGGGAGACCAGATAGTCATGGTCTCCGGTTCCTCTTAAGAGAGGAGGACTTGACCACGCTTGACCTTTACCAAAGACTGCTCAGCAAACTACAGACTGTGATGAAGGAGATGGACAGTTACTCTTGTCAGATTGATGAGTAAGTATGGCTTTCAACATTACTTTGTTTTATTTGATAGTTTAATCTGAAAAGAGATGCTATTTTTCTGTAGGATACAGTCTTAGAATCATCATAACAAGTTTCTGAAAAAGTTTAGGCACTTAATTATATAGTTGAAAGTTTTAAATTTACTGAATGCAGCAATCAATATATATATATATATATATAGTATGTATCAATCAATCAATCAATCAACATTTATTTATATAGCACATATTCATACAAAAAAAATGTAGCTCAAAGTGCTTTACAAAATGAATAGAGAAATAGAAGACACAATAAAAATAAACATAAGTCAACATTAATTAACATAGAATAAGAGTAAGGTCCGATGGCCAGGGTGGACAGAAAAAACAAAAAAAAACTCCAAAAGCTGGAGAAAAAAATAAAATCTGTAGATTATTAGATTATTTTCATAATAAAATTATGTATGGACTTTTATTGTTACACCTATATCTTCTGCTTGTGAAACAGTTACAATGAATACACTAAAGTTACATTTGAAGTTTCACAATATTGAAATCAGATTGCTATTCAGGCTAGCATTTCCAACACATGGACTTTCTTTTCGAGTATTAACTGGCAGTTTTTTTTTTATTTAATTCCAATAGGATAATGTCACAGATGAAATACTATATTTCATAAAGCACTGTTGGCATTTCCTTCGTGAAGGTTATTCACTTGTAACGGTGTGCTTCACCAGATAACACATTTAAACTTGTATTAAGTAGTATTTTTTATTGCTAAGTTTGACGTCTTATCATGTACTGTTATGCTAGATTTAGACATCAGAAGTAATCTGTCCTTTTATCAAAATTTAAAATGGATGGACCCTTTAGTAATCAAATCACTTATTAATACTGAATACATTTTTGTGTAGACTACAGTTAAGAGAATCTTTAAATTATGCTTTTCACAAACTCTTTGGTACTATAAAATGTAAATTAGGACCAAACTGCTTGCCTGAAAATAAAGATCAAATATAGAATTGTCCATGCAGTATTGCCATGTAAATTTCAGTTTGTGAGACCACAGGAAATCACTTAACAGAAGATTTTACAATACAATGCAGGTTTCCACAGAGGCACACGCACAGACGTCATGCTAAAATCAACTTTTACTGATGTTTTCAACATCATAGAATGGGAACCTGAACTTAACTTGAGAGCTAAGTTTTAACCCCATTACCTAATTTCTATTTACCTGTACATGGAAGTAAAAACAAAAATCACCTCACTTCCATTTCTGGTTTTCTTGAATATATGATTTAGAGCCCAGAATTTAGTTTAGAATAATCTTTCATGCACAGAAATATAAGGAATCCCGATTTTGGCACAAAAATGCCCTTACATAAATGATAAATGAGGTCAGTTGAGTGATAACAGACTTTTTATTTAATTCAATCTCAGCCCCTTAATTCTGTTTAGGTAACATTTATGTGTTACTTTTATTAGTATTGGAACTTCTCAGAAAAGTGATGAGCCTTTATAGAGATGGTGCTGTGAACATTTAACAATAGAAGAAGAAGTGGTGTAACGATTACCATAAAATGTTTTTTTTAGTAATCTAAATGAATCATATTGTATCGTATTGTAATCTAATTGTATAGTATTATCGAAAGCATACATTCAGAGTCATATGCTATATCAGATCATATTGACTCTCACAATTAGTAATTTATGGTAATTGAAAAGTAATAGATGAACAATAAGTAAACTTCCTTGCTGATGTTAACAATTAGGCAGTTCAGAGTCTGATAGGGAAGCTGGGGTGTTCTCAATAATGGGGGGGCTGTGTTGCAAGCTTTTCTCATGCTCTGCATCATATATAGTTAATACAGCACCAACCCACTACTGTATTCCAGTTGCGTGCACTCTGGAGTCAGAGGAGCAGTTTATGAAAGGCAGGTACCCACGTTCGACACAAGTTCATTGCCTGTCTTGCACAAACACACACTGAACTCAATTTACAGACTATTAAATAGTTTTACCTTGAAGATCAATTTAGCTTAATACTCAAAATAAGCTGTCAATATTTTTCCAAAAAAAAATGTAGCAGCTTATTTGCCCTGTCTTTTATTCTGGCCATAAATGGATTTCCGTCTTGCTTCTTATGATTGTGAGGTAATGCTAACTTCATTATATTGGGAAATATGCAATGACTCAAGTAAATTATCCACACCATTTCTGACCTTTGATTACTAGTGTGTCATTATGTTGTTTTTTTCACTAAGCTACTCTTCTGCAGTTGTCAAAGAGAACTGCCAATTGATTTTAGAGTGCCCACCATAAATTATTTCTATATTACACCATTTCTGAGCGAAGTACTGTATGTCAATTGTCAAATATTGTTGATTAGATTAGCTTAGCTAAAACTTTTAATGTTCCCAGGGGGAATTTTTGGCTTTTTACAGAAGCTCTTTAAATAAATAAATACATAAATAGACAGATGAATAAATATATATACATCCAACTATGGTCTGAAAACACACTCAAGAATGACTAAAAAGCTAAAAAAAAATTAAAAACAAAGAAAACTTCTGACTTGGCAGTCCCAATTCCAGTGAGGCATTATACATGCATGTTGCTGTTGGTATAAAGGAGCCCAAGTAGCGTTTCTTGACTCACTTCTGCTAAATGATTTGTTGGCTGAAAGTCCTCAGTGTTAGTGTGTCAGAGAGGGAATGTGCAGCATTATTCATAATGGCACTCAGTTTTGGTTTCATTTTCGTCTTTGCTACAACCTAAAGAGGGTCCAGAGTGTGTCCCATAACTTCCCTTTTAATTAGTTTGTTATTAATTAATTATTATGGTAATTGGTATTATTATTATAGCTACAAACATTTAATAATAATAGTATTAATGATAATATAATTTAAATTCTTTGCAGTAAAACTGATGCCATATGTTCTCACATATTCACAATCTTCTGCTGAAAGGGCATTGAAGCCAACAAAATAAAACCAGTTATGCCACAATTTCGTTCTTATAACAAAGTTCAGTGTCTTCATTTGAAGTTCCCATAGGAGAAGGCACACGTACACATGGCTGAAATGCGACTCTGCTAGGGTTCTGCAGCTCAGGGATACCTTTCTCCTTTAAGTAAATTGACCACTGGTACCCCCCTCCAGTTCACTCCTGCTTTGCATCCAGTGCTGCTCAGATATCTGCGACCCTGTGGATAAAGGCACTTTAAAAATGAATATGTAGATTAAGTTGCTACTACATTTAAATTTATACACACTGCAAGCTACCCAGTTCAATCAAATATCTCTTGGTTAATGGAAATATTATAGGAAAAGATTTATAGTTTATGAGGTGTGCTGATAGACTGAGCTGAATTCAGTTGATTGGTATTATCATTGTGATAATTGTTCCCTAACACCAGGGCTCCATGCCTACTCTTCTCCCTCAAGACAAATGTAATGCATTTCTAATACATGACATTAGGCCAGTCCAGCAGCAATATGAATAGACAATCATTTTTGTTTGTATCATATGTTTCAAACTGTAGAACACATGACTTCAACAGTTGTGTTCTGGTTTCTGTGAGGCAGATGGTTGCAATGTGTTAACTTTAAACATATCCATTAATTTTTCACAGTCTTGGTTATTCTGCTGAATAAGCTATTTTGGGGCCTTTGTTTCTTTTTGTATGTCTTGAGAAACAGCACATTGGTTATTGATTACTGTCTTTCATCATGGATAGAAGTTTCAAATATTTTTTCAGGTAGTTATTCCTTCATTTATTTTACCTATCTTTCAATTTAGGGTATCGGGTGTAGCAGATAAATAAACTGATGTGTTTTGTTTCACAAAATGATGCAACAGGTGACCATGAAGTTTTTAATCCATAGTTACATTTTCGCTTCCTGTGTGATTCACATTGTTAAGGTACAATTTATGCTATACTAGGTTCTCTTATTAGTAGCCAGCTCAGAATCAAAGTTCAAACTTGGAGTCTTTTCTTTCGTGGATAGCTTTTAAAGGTTGTTACATTCTGCTTGGTTCATGGTAAAACTTTCACACTAAAGGCTTCATTAGCAAGTATACCACCCTTTGAGACTGCTGACCTTCAGACTTTTCAAGTTTGCTAGTACTGCATCCTGGCGTCTTGTGTGGGCACATAGACTGCTTGTTTTTTTTTCCCTAAAGTCCAGACACTTCTCTGAGGCTGCACATTTGCTTTCAACACAGCAGACATATGGGAATTTTCACAGTTTTTCATTGTCCTCAAAAGAAATAGATTTGCTTTTGTCTGTGAAAATCCTTTCTGTGAATATTGCCATTCATCAAACTGAGTTAGCGTTAAATGAACTTGGAGGGAGTTCATTTTACCATGTGGTTTCAATGTGTACATTGCCAAGTATCTTAATCTTTAATGCTTTTTGATCTGCTTTCTAAATAACTATCTGCATTTTATACCTTGATTTTAACCGTCCTCCTAAATGTCATTTGCAACCTAAGAAACAATCTTCTGATTTAAGAGCTGTGTTTTCATCTGATACAAATACATTTTTCAATTTTTTATACAGTGTTAAATCAGATATTTCCGACCTCGCATCCTGAAAGCTTTGATACTTGGGTTATCTTAAAAAGAAAAATAGATTTTTAATATGTGTAAAATTTCAGTGCAATTTCGTTTTCTTCAGGACTATATTACAGATATTACAGTAGATTCAGAAAGTATTCAGACCCTTTCACTTTTTACTCATTTTGTTATGTTGTAGGCTTATGCTAAAATCATTTAAATTTATTCTTTCCTTCCATCAAACAAGACTCAATACCCCAAAATGTGAAAGCAAAAACCGGATTTTAGGATTTTTTTCAGCATTAACATTAAAATTATGTGTTCACATGTATTTATTACTGTATTGTGTGAAAATTACTGTATGTATTAATTTTTGGAGCAGTTTTATTATATGCAGACTTGCACCTAGGCAGATTCAGTATTTTTTTTATTTGCCGATCCATGATAGTGTCAGTGCAGTGCAAGACAAAACCATTTCTGCGGGCATCCAGTGTGCAATGCAGTTATAAATAATCAATATGTCATTCTCATATTTTCTTTAAAAATCCTTACAGACATTTATGTGTTATTTTCGCTGTACTTACAAATAATTGTACCTTGTATTTATTCTCATATAAAAAGTATGCCGCTTGCACTGGAAAAATAATTTAGGTATTTCTGACACTATATAAGAAACACTAATGAACTGTATGATAAGGCCATTTTCAGATGTAAGCATTCAGAAAGAAACTCAATACCAAGGTAGACCTAATGGCCAAGCAGAATATTTTTAATGTTTCAGCAGCTTTCCAGAATATGTTGGGTACAGAGAGAAGTAGCAGCAAGAAGGAATTGCAACCATTATTTGAGTATGTTTCCTAAATAATATTTCAATTAGACTATAAATTGAGCAACCAAACTCCCATGCTACTAACCATGTCCCCCATGACGGTTTAATATAAGTACTGACTGATTGGTATTTATCTGGCCACCCACTCACCTGCAAATAGATGAAGATTCAAGAGCTCAGCAACAGTCAAGAATCTTGCTTATGATCCTATTTCCATCCCAGACCACTACAAGTTATTAGAGCGTTAAAAAATTGTGATGAAAACAGGCCAATACAGTCCAACAAACTCATCCGTCCTATTCAGAAATATTGTCTAAAGCATCATCGTAGATATTTGAAGGTCCTTAAAAGTCCTACTCAGCACTACTTAGTAATTGCATGTGTCTATGGTTTTTTGCACACAAAACATCCAAAATTGTATAATTAGACAAAACATCAAGTTAAAATCATCCGCTAAATGGTGATTATGTTTTTGTGGCGAAAGAGACTCTTCATTCATCCTCTGAAATCCCAGATTACCATCTAATTATCCACTTCAGTTGAAACCCCACTAGTATGTGTTTCATCATGAAAAATAATAAGATACAAGTTTTAGGTTTGAATCTATTGTCACGTTTACAGATTATAGTAAAATTCTTACTTATACAATGATCCCTCGCTATATCGCACTTCGACATTCGCGGCTTCATTTCATCGCGGATTTTAAATGTAAGCATATATAAATATACAGTACAGGCCAAAAGTTTGGACATACCTCCTCATTCAATGTGTTTTCTTTATTTTCATGACCATTTACATTGGTAGATTCTCACTGAAGGCATCAAAACTATGAATGAACACATGTGGAGTTATCTACTTAACAAAAAAAGGTCAAATAACTGAAAACATGTTTTATATTCTAGTTTCTTCAAAATAGCCACCCTTTGCTCTGATTACTGCTTTGCACACTCTTGGCATTCTCTCGATGAGCTTCAACAGGTAGTCATGTTTTCAGTTATTTCACCTTTTTTTGTCAAGTACATAACTCCACATGTGTTCATTCATAGTTTTGATGCCTTCACTGAGAATCTACCAATGTAAATGGTCATGAAAATAAAGAAAACACATTGAATGAGGAGGTGTGTCCAAACATTTGGCCTGTACTGTATATCACGGATTTCTGCGGACAATGGGTCTCTTAATTTAAAGTACATGCTTCCTCAGTTTGTTTGCCCAGTTGATTTCATATAAGGGACGCTATTTGCGGATGGCTTAGAAGCTACCCAATCAGAGCATGTATTACGTATTAACTAAAACTCCTCAATGATATACGATGTGCTTCCCAAGCGGATTGTTTGCTTTTCTCGGTCTTTCTCACTCTCTCTGACATGCTCTGCGCCTGACGGAGGGGGTGTGCGCAGAGGCTGTTTGCCTAGAAGATACGAACGTTACTCTATAAAATGTTGAAAGACTACCTTCACATTGCTCCCTTCTTTGCAGCTGCTTTATCGCGGTGCGCATACTTAAAAGCCCAACAGCACGTATTGATTTGTTGATTGTTTGCTTTTCTGTCACTCTCTCTCTCTCTGACATTCTCTGCTCCTGACGGCGCTCCTTTGAAGAGAAGATATGTTTGCATTCTTTTAAATGTGAGAAAGAACTGCCATCTCTGTCTTGTCATGGAGCACAGTTTAAACTTTTGACTAAAGGGTGTTATTTCATGTCTAGAGGGCTCTAATAATGTTAACAGTGTGGGAGAGTTTATAAGGGCTTAAAATATATAAAAATAACCATACAAACATGGTTTCTACTTCGCCGATTTTCACCTATCGCGGGGGGTTCTGGAACGCAACCCCCGCGATCGAGGAGGGATTACTGTATTATTAATGTGTATAAAAGTACATTGTGGCCACTAGGGGGCACTGCAGCTCTCCAAACATCTGACACAGACAGGCTTGGGCACAGGTTGCTAATAAAAAAGAGCTTTTATTCATGGGAAACTCTTACCTATCAAGTGTTTCCCATACCACGGCTGCAGTTACAAAGCAGCACACAACAATTCTTTGGCTTCTCTCTGTCACTCTCTGCTTAATTGTAAACATAACAGCCAAAGGTGACTTCAACTACAGATTTACCTGCAGTCAATGAATAATAGGAGTGAAAATTTCCTGAGGCACAGCAGCACAATTTTTTCGCAATACATGGGTCACAATATGATAATACTTTGTGTTTTTTAAGTTTTATTATAATAACTTAATTAAATTTTTAAATAAAACTAGCCGAAGCCTGCCGTAGCATACAGCAGTGTAAGAATAGGAACGGAAAATGGTGAGAAAGGAATTCAGTATAACAAAGGCTTAGGAAACCACCATCGTAGTATAATGAAAATAGCAAGGAGTGAAACCAATGCCAATGGTCGAGAGAGTACCTTCCTGTAGCAGGCTAGGGAAAACATAGACATATAGATAGACGCCGCGTTCACTGTGTTGCCCAGTCGACACGATAAGTCAGCGCGTCCGCCCTATTGCAAGTGGTAAATGTACCATTTAAGCTAATACAGGTAGACGTGGAAACCGGGTTTTCGGATAAAAAACAATAACGTTTTAAACAGTATCATTTACATACAACAGATTTTGGCGAATCATTTACATACAATTATTTATGTCCATTTATACACTAATAATGGCAATTATTAAATAATAATAATAATTATTATCATTGTTATTAAATAATTCCCCCCGTTTAAGTAACATTTCTCGAACTGCTTTCTTCCATCTCCGAAACATTTCTAGACTTCGTCCTGTTCTTACACAACACAGTAGTAAAGTATTGGTTAATGCCCGAGTCACCTCACGAATAGATTACTGTAATGGTATTCTATCTGTGATCCCACAAAAACGTATCCATCGCTTACAATTTATTTAAAATTCTGCTGCCAGGATAATAACCTACTGTTCTAAATCCACTGAACATATTACACCTATTCTCTCT